>NC_088926.1:17827500-17950000 GCF_038396675.1 Hydra vulgaris | reverse complement strand
GATACATGTTGCCAAATGTCTATCCATTTGGAAATCTTCGTATTCAGCCACTAATTCTAAACTGTTTTTATAAATGTCTACTTTTTGGCAATGTTTGACAATTTGACGTCAAAAAACCTTACGTCATTAAGTATATTTATTTCTATTTTAATAGAAATAAATAAAAGATATCTGTTTAAATTCGTACAAGCTTTTCTAAAAGATATTTATTTAAATTCTTACAAGTTTTTCAAAAAGATATTTGTTTAAGTTTTTACAAGTTTGTCTAAAAGATATCTTTAAAAGTTTTTGCTGTTATAGCATTATTGAAATTGTCTTTGTTCCAAGAAGCCAGATTAAATTTATTTCTACCAGTTTTTAGTATGAAAGTTAACTGTATAAATATGTGACATAAGTAAAAATTTTTAGAATTTAAAAAAGTATTAAGTTGTTAAATTAAACGCGGCTTCCTCATACAAAAATACAAAATTTGACTCAGTATACACAAAAAAAAAAAAAAAAAAAATGAGTTTTGCTTTATTAAATTTTTATTTTACTTTAAAAATTAAAGTGTTTTTTTATTTTTATTTTAATGAGTGACTAAAGGGGCTCTATGAAAAGACTCTGATGATAAATGCATCATCCTTACCTTCTTTGAGTCCCTGACTGATTATAACAGTATATATATATATTATAAATTAAAAAGATTTTTTTATAAAGGTTTTTTATGTTTACGATGTTATTTATTTTATATGAAAAATTGTAATATTGTTTAATCAGCGAAATAAAAGTTAAATAAATAATAAAGTTGGTTGGCATATCGATCCTCCAAACATCCCACTAAGCTACGGTCATTGCAAGCGCTTTCATCGTAAAATGGACAACTACTGCCTCTTTCGCTATAATTTCTTCAATAACCGCGTCGCTCACTCATGGAACGCACTGCCAAACGAAGTTGTCAGTGCTATCAGTGTCGACCGCTTCAAAACAAATAAATGTGAAATAAATGTGAAAGAGTAAATACATGACTTTTTTTTTGAGTGACTATATTAATATATTTTTATATATGTTATTATCATGTCATTATAGCAAACTGGCTATGGGAACTGTTATAAACTGGTTATAAACTGGTTATAAACAAAATGACGTGAAAATTGTGTCTAAAATAGCAAATCCTCCCAGAATTGAAAATTATTGCAAAGTACTGGGTAATTATTAAACAAAAAATTAAAAAAAATTGAAAAAAAAATATGCAGAAATGTTAACGAATTTCATTTAAAAAACATCAAATAGTTTTGACTGTTGTTCTGTGGGCAAGCTTCTGGGTACCGCCAAAACAAAAGTTTGAAACTTTATTAGATGTCCACAGGAATAAATTAAGTTCTTTGAAATACTTTATCTTCTTATATTAATGTATTAAAAATAATATTTAGTTCTAAAATTAAAGTTGATGAGCACCTTTTTTAAGTTTTTTTCTACTTTCACACTTATTTCGTTTGCACGCTTTATAATAAAACAAAATAATGACAAAATAATAAAATAAAATTATTTAAATCAAACAAAGAACGCGAAATTAAGTTATATGTAGGGGAGACCGGGGCTAGTTGGCTCGGTTTTTACTCTATGGGCTCTGTAGCCCTAACAGTACATTTTTTTAAAAATATTAAAGTGTAGTCTTAAAGAGTGTGGATTAGGGTATCTTATAAAATTTGCATTCATTTACAAAAAAAAGTTCTTGGAGCCTTTCCGGACCCTCAAAAAAAAAAAAAAATTTGCGCCAACTTACCCCACCACGGGGTAAGTTGGCGCAAACTATAAAAATGATTATTGATGCACTATTAAGTGCAAAATTAATAGAAATTTTTTTAAAATTAATTTTTGCAACAATTTTATCCCAAAATTTAATATTACTTTTAGCTGGTACCAAATATTAGTCCGTATAAAAGCCAAACAGTAACCCACCTTTTATCTGTGGAAAAAAAAACTAAACAAAATTTTTTTTTAATTTTTTTGTAAGAATAAATATTTTCAATATTGTTAAAAATAAAAAAAATAAAAAAATAAAAATTTTATAAAATAAATATTTTTTTCCATAGTAAATGCTATGAGCCAACTTACCCCGTGAAAAATTTGTCAACTTACCCCGAAAGCTTTTTTTTTTAATAAACAGTCTATAGATCCTGAAAAACGGCAGCTTTGAAAAAAAAGTCTGATGGATATAGTAAACCAATTGTGACTGGAACTTTTAGAATAATTTTTTTTTCATACGAATAAATATTTTCTTTGTAAAGTAAAAAGGAAGCGATGTTCTAAAAGTTACGTTTTTGTCCAAAAAACGCATAAATCTCAATATCTCCCATGCGCATGCGCGAATCCTGACAATACTACAGTGAATGATGAAATGGTCAATGAGGAAGTTTCTGAGTAATTTTTGTCACTTTCTGATGAAAGGCTCTAAAGATAAACGCAGTTCGTCAACTTACCCCTGCGGCCAACTAGCCCCGGTCTCCCCTATATATATTTTTTCAACTTTTTATCTGTGTAAAATTTTATTTGTATATAATCAGTCTGAATTAAATTCTTTCTTAAATAGTAACCGTTGTTTACAATGTTTTTTCAGAAATTTAACTCAATTTACAGACAATTTAGTAACAAGTGTTTTTCTACAAAAAATGAAGTTTATTTAAATTTATTTTGAAAACAGCATTCAAAAATATATTTCAAAAATATCTTTTAAAAAAAAAGAAAGTTAAGCACAAGAAGACGTAGGTCAACTAAAACAAAAAATGACTATTTTAATGAAAAGTTATTTATTTTCTATTTTTGATTGACATTATTTTTTATATATATAAATTTGTTTTTGGAAGATATTTTAGAAATAAATTTTTTTAAACTTAAATTTTAGTGTCAATTAAAAAACAGCCTATAAATACATGATGTTTTTTTCGAAAGCATTGATTTTTCTTATTGAATGAAAAATGCACTAAGTATTGAAAACCGCTTAAAGAAATTGTATAACTAAAAAAAAACAGCTTAACTACAGCTATAGAATTCTGCACAAAGTCTAATAGTCTCGCTTTGCTTTGGTGTCTCGTCTAGCCGATTATCCTTTTTTTTCTGAATTTATTTCTTCACTTCTTTTATTTTATGTTCACAACTTATTATTTACATATTTTTACTTACTTTTATTATTGCAAGTAATTATTATTACAAATATTGTTACAGCTAATTGATGCAAAAAAGAATTGCTAGGCACTGAGATCTATTATTTTATCTCAAAAACTATGTTATTTAAAATTTTTAGAAAGATTTTAATAGTGTTATTTGCAAAGTCGAGCCAAACATTCATATCTTTCATACCTAGGACTTATTTTATTATCTCTACCATAGATCTTATTACCACTCTCAAGGATATACTAGAACTCCGTCTATATTAGCGAAAGTTGTTTCTCACATTGAGTATTGTTTTCTCAGTATCCAAGTTACCCTTTCATACAATGTAAACTATTTAACAAGCGCATAAGTAAATCTTGTTTTATTATCTTATAGAAAATAGAGTTTTTAAAATTTTTAAAAACACTAGAAATTTCTTCAACCCCTTTAAATATTACTCGATCACTTCTTTTAATTTTTAGGAAGGTACTATACACAAGATTTTTCACAATCATCTATACTAAAATAACTGCTAGATCGAATTATTGGTGCGACAGAACAAAAATAAACTGCAAATTCATTTATTCTTAAAAGCTAGTTAAAAGATAATAATTATACAACTTATATTAAGTTTGTTCACATAAAAAAACTTTTTGTCTTATCAAAAAGAATAAACCAAGTTAATATTGGCTTTATCAAATAAGTCTTTTTCTCTGGAAATACAATTTTATTTTATTTCTGGATTGCATAAATAAACAAAAAAATTTGTATTTGGTATTAATAAACTTGATGCCGTCTCTTTTATAACTTCTATAGAAAATACGTATTTCGGAGGCTAATTTTTAAATGGCTAGGGGTCGGGTATTAAATTTGATTCATCAGCTTACGCCATTATGGCTTCAATTTAGTTTTTACAAGTTAAAAAGGTGTTACACCCTCTTTAAAAATTGAAAAAAAAATCGTTATTTAGAAGGATTTTTGATTATATCAAACTTGATTCATCATCAGCACATATCGTTTTGGTCCCTATTTATTTTTTAATTAATAGGGACCGGTGTACCACGGGGATGTACCTCGTTAAGTGACGTGGTACATCCCCTGTAAAAATCGAATTAAAAATGTTTGTGAATGATAATATTAATACAAGCACTCTGAGTGCTTATCATTATAAAAATTTATTTCCGGTTCAGGGTTTTTGTTAGATGAAGTACTTATTATAAAAATTAAAAAATGTCGTTAAAACTCATTCATTTTTATTATTGAACTTGCTAAAACAAAGCAGTCTTATTATTAAATCTTATTTAATCTGAAATCAAAAAGTTAAAAATTTTTTTTATTAATATTACATATCTTAGAGGAACACGACGTTTTCCATTTGTTATCCATTGGTTAAAAATAACCAATTAGAGTAAAAATAGCTGGATTGCAATTTTTCACAAGAAGGCTTTTTCGGCACACTTGGAAAAATCTATATCGTGCTCGCCATTTTATTACTCCTGGTTCCATTCTCTAAATCAAAAAATGTCTTCTTTGTTTTAGTAATAATGAAGCTTCTTTTTATTCTAATTTTTTTTCGTAAGGTTGCATCTCCGTTTCTTTTCCAAAAATACTACTATAGTAACTCAAGCGAGTAACCATAGCAATATCATTGCTCATCATTTAACTAAGTTGCATCTTTTTACTGTAACTGTTCTTTTTCATGTCTAAAAAATTTTAATTCCGCTATTTTTTTTTTTTTTTGAACTTTGATGCTTTAAAATTTAAAGTGAGTTTTTAAAAAAAAATAGCTGACTTTTGTAAATAATTCTTAGTTGGTTTTTTTTTATAACGAGCTTTTCTTGTGCCTTATTTTGCTTTATAATAATATATAAAATATAAAGTATATAATATATAAAATATATTATATATTGCACAAATACAAAAAGTGTCATGGATAAAATTTAAGGCATATACAAATTTGGTGAAAGTTTACAGAAATTTTGACCGTTCAATAACTGATATGATCCTTGGTTCAATGCCACCAATGGGCAAGTTTTATAACATTGGTAAGGAATGAGGCGTGAACTTCGTTTCAAATGCTTTTCCACGGTGCTCTGTGATATAGCTGTAAGAACTTCTTGGGGCACCTAAAATAAAGAAATTAAAAAACAAAAATACATTTTTTTTTTTACACTTCTAACAAGACTGCAAGCAACCACTATAAATTGGGAGTTTCTAGAAAACAAAGAAAAATGTTATAAAGCTAGGAAACGGTAGGAATTGGTTGGCAATCCTGAATTGCGCGGCAAATTTACAAACGTTGCCGTATTTTTTTCGCGGCTAAATTTTCACGAAAATTTAAAAACTAAGATAAAAATGTGCAAGGACATTTTGATTAAGATATTGCACAAAAAAAGTGGGGTATTCAGTATACTAGAGCTCTAGCTTGCCAGATTGCATTTTTCTTGTCCAAAATTGTTTTTAAAAATGCAAAATTTTGGAAAACATTGCGTAAAAATGAAATGTTAATTGCATGGCTTAAATTTTAAGCTTTCCAATAAATACCCAACTTTTATTGTGCAATATCCTAATAAAAAGTTATGTCCTTGCAAATTTTTATCTTAGTTTTTAATTTTTTCGTTAAAATTTACCCGCGAAAAAAATACGGCAACGTTCGTAAATTTGCCATGCAATTCAGGATTGCCAACGAATTGTTTTAACTTTGAAAGGAGGACGCAGAGGGGTATGATTTTAGACATAAATGGTTAAGTGATTCTTAATCAATACTTTGAAGTTTTTACAGAATTGGATAGAGTTTGGAAAAGACCAGAAATTCTATTTTTCTTTTCAAAATTGACCAAATTTTTAAAAAGTTTTTTGTTTTTAACTTGATCAATTTTGAAAATTGATCAAGTTAAAAATAATAATTCAATGCACTAGAAAGCAATTATTCCAAGTATACTTTTTTGAAGGTTTGAAAATTATTAAGTCATAAAAATTGAGTTTGTTTTTAAAAATTAGTATTTTTGAATTATTTTGATTTTGAAGCATTTCTGACCACTGCGAACCGAGTAAATTATCAAAGAAAAAGAGTTTGTGACGTTAAACCATAAAATATGCGCATGCGTAAATTTTCAAATTTTATCCGGTTTTCAACATAAACAAACTTACTCACACTAAGTGATTAAAACCGGAAACAGCGCTTTTATTTGTAAATGTCACTTTTTTATTTTGTATGTTGCAAACCATAAATAAAAAAGAAAAAGGGTGAAAAAGATTCAATATGAATATGCATTGCCAATCAATGTATATTCATTTGTAATATACATTGTTAAGTAATCGTTAATTTTAATGGAATAGAGAGAGTGTGTTTTTGTCAAGATATTTTTATTATAAACAAACTGAATTTGATTTAACGATATTATATTCAAAGTTTATCTCACTTTTAAATTTTTATTAAAATAAATAAACTTTCGTGTTCCTTTATGAACTTAAATCTCTCTTCTGTAACTTTTTTACTTGTTATTACTTAATTTTTATTACTTTTCGTAGTTCGTGAAAATCTCCCTAAAAAATGTGTTTATGATAAATATTTTTTTAAATTATATTTATAATTTTTATAAAAATCACAATTAAAAAGTGAAATTTAATTTTTTTAAATTTTATTTTATTTATATTTACAAATATTTTTTAAATTTGTATATTATTTTACATATTTTAAATGTTATATTTAGATAAATTATATATTGATAATATTTGCATAAATTTTTAAAATTTATGCAATATCTAAATATAATATTTAAAATATGAAAAATAATATGTAATATATAGTGTATATTAAGTATTATTTTTCATATATAGCTTTCATGTATAGCTGCAACTGTAAATACATTTACTTTCCTCATTAGTCTATGAAAATTCCATTGCACGAAAGATTCAAAGAATTTACTGGTTATTATTTTAAACCTGGAACTATTTTCAAAACTATTTTTCATCAGTTCTTAAATTTTGCAGACATTGCTTTTCTTAAAAATATATAAAAATTTTATTTTAGTTGGCAGAGTTGTGTGCTGTCATTGCTATTGTATATTATTCTGTAACACCACTTGTATATTTTTTATCTTTTTTTTTCTTTAAAATTAAATCCAACCATTTTGCAGAGTAAAATGTAGTATTTAAAAAATTACCCAAAAACAAGTTATTAGGCTTTAGCACATACTTGTAGTAATTAGATACGCTCATGATAATTTTTTTATTCAATTATTTGTACTTAGCTATCAGTAAGTCAATTAACGAAACATCATGTCTATTTTGTTAAAAGTGTCTTTTAGTTATTTTGAGCACATATGTTTAATTTGGAAGTTTTTTATAAGCAATAGTTTTTTATAAGCAATAGTTAAATGTTAATGCAAAAAGCCTATTAATATAGTTCAATACCATTATCACTGTGTCATAACAAAGATATTTTAAACCCAACTAGTGTTTAGATCTCAATGAGGAAAACATATTCCCTTTTGACTACTGGGTATATCAAACTAGGTGAAGCAGTCTGGAGTGATTTTGTTTTTTATTTAATATGTGTATGAAATATAAGTCTTTAGGGTTTTTGATAAATTTTTGCACTATCTACTTGAGGAAAGAGTTCAACTTTAGTTCTTAGTTTTAACTATTTTAGCTGGCTGCAAATTTATTTATATGTCAGTTACTTAATCTATCTTTAATGTTTTTCATTTTCATCTGATTTACCTTTACTTATTTTATAGATGTAAAAATCCCTGCTTTTTAAAGTATGTACAAGTTTTTTAAAAACATTTATTCCATTATGTACTATTTTATTAGAAATACCATTTTGTCAATGAAGTAACTGCATAGCTTATTGTTTAGTGTGCTATGTAGTATGTGCAAGTGCAAAAAGATATTTAATATAAAAACTTTTCCTATTTTATAGAAACCTTTACCTATTTTATAGATGTAAAAATCACTGCTTTTTAAAGTATGTACAAGTTTTTTAAAAACATTTATTCCATTATGTACTATTTTAATAAAAATACCATTTTGTCAATGAAGTAACTGCATAGCTTATTGTTTAGTTTGCTATGTACTATGTGCAAGTGCAAAAAGATATTTAATATAAAAACTTTTCAAGTTATTCTGATTTGTATTTTTCAACTTTTCAAGTTGTTTTACCTATCAGAACACTATCTAACCAAAAAGAAAAGTAGCATTCTTTTACTATGACTGTTCCTTCATGCTCAAAATACTTTTATTTGTTAAGTTCTTTTTCTTGTACATCAATGCTTTAGAATTTCGTCTCTCTTTTTAATGCTTCCCTATTAGCTTCCTTGTTAACTTCCCTGTTAACAGTTAACTTTTTTTTAAGTATTCTGTCAACTATTTTGTTGTATTTTAACATTTTTCTCTACATTCTAATAACTTTTAACTTAAATAGTGGTTACCATTGGCAACTTGTTGGAATTGAGTTTGTTAAAAGAAAAATCGAATGACGAATAATAAATATGTACACTAACCAAATGTTTTTAAATCATTTTTTTTAGAAAAAAAGATAATAATAAATGAAGTTTTTTGTAGCAGATAATATACATATATATTAGTATCAAGTACAAACAATGGGTACTCTAGGAGCGTAAGTTTTTTTTTTGTTTGTTTTTTATTTTATAAGTTTTATATGTTAAAGTTTTATATATTAATTTGCAAAATGCAAGTATAATGCAGTAGGGGCAAGATCTTTGTTTGAAACTGTATTACTTGTTCCATTTTGTGGCATTCCACTCTAACAGGGTCAGAGTTGGGCAATATTGTTTTCAGCCACTTATCAATAAAAGGATCTTCTTTCAATCTGTTGAAAAATTTGGTTAGATTTTTGCTGTTAAGATTGTTGTGATTCTGAATTTTACGCATGTTTAATTTTATACTAAGGCCTAGGATCCCTGGTAGAAATTTTTCATATTTAATATTGTCATTTTTTGGTTTTTAGTGTTTTTAAAAAGTTTTTGTTCAGTTTAACGAATGTCCATCATAGATATTTTAAACAAAAATCGATGTAAGAAGTTTCTTGTTAAATGCTTTGGGAAGAGCATATTAAATTTATAGGCTATAAAAAACCTTTGAATATAATATAAATAAAGTAAGTAACAGGGATGAATGGGTTTTATTTTGTACATTTGTTACACCAGTATTATGTTATTATTATTGTTATTGTTTTTATTATTGTTAGGAAACAATGTAAAGTAATAATATATATATATATTTTTTTATGAACAGAATTATTGGAATGTCCTTTCTTTGTGCGATAGGCATTTTGTTGTTGGTATTGGGATGCTCACTTGATGAATTCAAAACCAAGAAAGGGTAATCTCTCTCACTCTATGTATATATATATATATATATATACATATATATATATATATATATATATATATATATATATATATATATATATATATGCATATCTTGCTCTATATATATATATATATATATATATATATATATATATATATATATATATATATATATACATACATACATACATACATACATACATATCTTGCTCTCTCTCTCTCTCTCTCTCTCTCTCTATATATATATATATATATATATATATATATATATATATATATATATATATATATATATATATCAGGGCTTGCGATGAAGAAAATCGTCAAGCGTGTTATATCTCGCTCGTAAAATTAGATTATGTTTTCATCGAGCGTAATTATGTGCGCTCGAGATAACGTCGGCGAGCGCGATCATGAAAATTGCTGAAGGCGATGCTCATAAAAAGTTTTTATTTTTTATATCTTTTTTTATTTGTTACATAATTCTTTCGTCAAAAAATGTTTGAATTAGTATCACACTCATGAAACTACTTCAACGAAGTAGATTTTTATACTTTCAAACTTCTTGTATATTGTCAGATCGCAATTTTATTTTTAACTATTTATGTTATAGAAAAATAATATCAAACAAAAACGCAACTTCTTATTGATTAAGTATTGAAGTATAATTTAGTGACTTAGTTTTGCTTCGTTGTTTTGATATATGTATTTTAAAATGTTACGCTGTAAACTTAATTAACGGTTAATGGTTTTTATATTTCTTGATATTTTTTATTCAAATTAATTATTTTTTTTTTCTTCTAAAATTTCTTTTTTAAATTACGTTTTTTTATCTTAAAATAATAACACAAGAATAATTTGAAATAATAATAAATAAGAATAAGAGCTTTCCATTTAATAAATGTTGACATCATTACTTTGTTCCTTTTCGAATGCCCTTGGTTGCGAGCATTTTAAACAACAGAATCATTTCAAATTTGAGTTAAAATAAATAATAGTTAATAAAAAACCTATACTATGAACAAAAACTAATTTTAAAAATTACTCTATTATTAATATTTATTTTTATTATAAACGATGTGTGGAATATTACAAACAATAAATCAAATAAATCTTACTTGATATTTTCACAAGATTAAAAATACTCTGCAGTTTCAATTTTCTTATAATGGTTTTCTAATTTTCTATTCTTATTTTATTTGCGCATTTTTGTATTCACATTGTGTTTCCACATGCACATTCCATTATTGGACGAAGCTAATGATAAACAACGCTGAACGAGCGTTGTTTATCGCGCCTAGAACGTTTGAAAATACCGTTTACGGGTGCGTTTTACGAGCGGAGCGCGATCGCGCTCGCTTCATCCCAAGCCCTGTATATATATATATATATATATATATATATATATATATATATATATATATATATATATATATATATATATATATATATATATATATATATTTATATATATATATTTATATATATTTATATATATATATTTATATATATATATATATTTATATATATATATATTTATATATATATATATATTAGGGTGGTGGTAAAAACAACTTATTTTAAAAATGTCAGCTGACAACCCCTAAATGTGTTTTATATAATATAATAATACTGGATTTATAAAATTTTTGAATAAAAAATATTTTTACGGGTGCCACAAGGCCAAACAGGTTCCTAATATTATAAAAAAAAAAAGTTTTTCAAAAGTATGTCATGTTGGGTCTCAAATGATACAAAAATATATAAAAATTTCAAAAATATGAATCATTTTATAAATATATTATTATTTTAGATTTTAGTAAATAGAAAATGACATTTTTTAATTTATAACAAAAAAAAAGGAATTTAACACGATTTTTTTAATTATAATTTTTTTATCTCTGCTTTTTATAAAAAAATGATTATTTTTGAAATTTTTACATAATTTTGCTTCATTTGAGCCCCAACATGATATACTTTTTTTTTATAATATTAGGAACCTGTTTGATGTATAAGGGCCTTGTGGCACCCGTAAAAATATTTTTTATTCAAAAATTTTTTAAATCCAGTATTATTTTATTATATAAAACACATTTAGGGGTTGTCAGCTGATATTTTTAAAATAAGTTGTTTTTATCACCACCCTAAGATATATATATATATATATATATATATATATATATATATATATATATATATATATATATATATATATATATATATATATATATATATATATATGTATATATATATATATATATATATATATAAACAGCGTTGAAAAAATATAATGGTACAATCACTTTGAATGGCAAATTTTAATCAAAATTGCCAGTTTGTTAAAAAAAAAAACTTTTTATTTAGTTAATTTTTTTTTTAATTCTGATTCACTCCCAGTAACCACTATTCAGTTAAGAGTTACAAGAAAAAAAGAATAGAGTAGTTATAAAGCAAGGAAATGGATGACAGAAGACTTGAAAAGTTGAATTTTGTATGAGTCAGGAAAACATGAAGATGGGAGAGAGTTCCTAAGAGTTGAAGTGCGGGGAAAAAAACTAGGCGAATAAAAGTTTTTAGAGCATGCAAGAACAGATACAGTAAATAAATGAGACTTTGCTGAATGACGAGTCAAATGAGAATGAGTTTTAGTTAATGGAACTAGAGATGATAGCTGCTTTGAGCAGTGTCTATGATAGTATTTGTAGAAAAAAGAAAAAGATGCAACTTTGTGACAATGGGAAAGCTTAGCAGATAGAGTGGGTCCAACTATGTTTACAATGCTTTTTTTGAACTTGTCTAGAAGAGAAAGGACATCATTAGAAGAACTAGTCCAAATATGACAACAACAGTATTCCATACAGGGACAAATAAGAGATTTGTAGAGGTAGAGAATCAAATTAGGAGAGAAAAAAATGGCGAGCATGATAAAGAGAAGCAACCTTAGCAGATGTTAATTTAGCAATCGGTTGTATATATGTTTCCCATGAGAGCTCAGTAGTAAACCATAATTCAAGAAGATGTAAAGAAGGGTTGGCATTCATTAATATAGAAGTGTTGACAGTATTGCGCAGTAAATAACTGAGTTTTGTGGAATTAAAATTCACAAGCCATTGTAAGACCCAATCTGTTACAGAAGTATGATCAGATTCAAGATCGGCTCCTTATTCTAAGCGATTGAGAAGAGAACACTTTTTGTCAAGACAGGAGTATAAAAATGAGTCATCAGCAAATAGAGCCACTTTAGATGTAAGGTTGTCAGGTAGATCATTAATGTAGATAAGAAACAAAACAGGACCAAGGATAGAACCTTGAGGTACCCAGAAGTTACTAGAAGTGAATTGAAGTGTTGGTCTTCGAGGATGACTTTAATAAAACGATTAGAAAAAAATGATTTGAATATCTCAAAAACTTGCCCAGATACACCATATGAAACAAGTTTATGGAGAAGACCAGCATTCCAAGCCTTGTTGAAAGCTTTAGATATGTCAAGAACAATAGCCCTAGCCTCTTCACCTACATCTAATGCATGATAAAATCTTTCAGTCACAGCAGTTTTTTGACTGAATTCTCTGGAAAAAAATAATTGGACACATAGCATAAATAATATATTAAGAAGACTTATGACAGAGTTGATATTTTGTGTGACCTTCTTTAGCTTTTATAATAGCATTTAAATGTTTTGGTATAGATTCCACTAATTTTTTTGTAATATCAGAACTTATTTCATCCCAAGCCTTTGTAACAGCAGTTTTTAATTCTGCCTTTTGCTTCAAGTGACAATTGCCTATTTGTTTATCTAATATCAACCATAAATTTTCGATTGGATTTATATCTGGACTTAGTCCTGGTCAGTTAAGAACACTTATGGATTTGGTTTGTAAAAATCCTGTTGTTTTTTGAACTTATGTTTCAGATCATTGTCATATTGAAATATAAAATTTCTACCTAATCTCAATTTACCCAATTTAATCCTCAAATTATTATCTAAAATATAAATAGATATCCTAATTCATTGTATCTTTGATAAATTAAAGATTTCTAACACCATTCCATGACATACAGCTCCATATTTATTACCACCTTCATGTTTTAAGATTCCTTGCATGCAATGTAAACAGTAAGCTTCACCAGGTTCTCTCCAAGTATTTTGTTTACCGTCAGAATTTATTAAACTGTGTGTAGCTTTTAAACCCATTATCATGTAAACAATTTTGGATTGTTTTATCAGTTATTTTGGTTCCAGTGTTATTTTCAATTTACACTGCAACTTTTCTGGATGATTCAAATTTATTTTTCTTGAATATTTTACAATAGTCTTACAATTGCGCCCATGTCCTTTGTCCCTTGTCTGTTGTCCTTTCAAAATCTTTACAGTTTAGTGACTTTCAAACTTTTTTACAATGTTTAAAATGGTGGAATGTAGAACTCTAGTCTCTTTTGATAGTCCTGTAAGTTTTTTTTTGTTTTATTAAACTTAAAATTAATTTAAAATCTAAATTTTTTCTATTGTATAGAACACATTAAGGGGGTGGCATCATATATTTTTCAAAAAATTTGTTTTTTGGAAACCCTATTATATCACATATATAAAATGTACATATATTCTATTTAATATAATATTAGGTTTGAGTAAACTTACAAAAAGGTTTTAAAAATGAAAGTTAAAATAATTTATGAGTAAAGAAAAAAGAAATTTTAAACTCTTAGTAACTTCAAAAGTATAAAGTTAAGTTAAAAATTTATTAAATTGATTAACAAGCATTTTTTAATACTAGATACAAAAATTTATAAATTAGGTTGTTTTAGTTGATTAATCAAGAGACATCTTACTATGCAAATTTTTTTCTTTATTTAGGTCATGGTGGATAATGTTCAACTGTAAGTAATTTTATATATTATGCATACAAACATAATTTTTTGTATTTTCTTTGTTGGTCTCATTGTTTTGTCAGTATTTCCAAACAAATGTGATAAAACCAACAAATGATGAGTTTAAAATTAGTAGATAAGTTAGTAGATAGTGAAACCTCCAGTTGACATGCTAAAAGACAACCTACTCCTATCCTATCCATGGATAAATGAGTGACTCTTTTCATTTGAAATTTGACTTTCGATATGCACTTATTCCATGCCTATTTTGGTTGATGGAACTAGAGATGATAGCTCCTTTGAGCAGCAACCATGATAGTATTGATAGAAGAGAGAAATCCAACCTTAGGATAATGAGAGTTGGCTCAAGCTTGGTAGATAGAATAAGTCCAACTACATTTAAAATGCATTTTTAGATCATGTCAACAAGAGTAAGAGCATCATTAGGAGAACCAGCCCAAATATAAAAACAGTATACCATACGGGAACAAATAAGAGATTTGTAGAGATAAAGAATAGAATCAAGAGTAAGATATTGGCTTGCACGATAAGGAGAAGCAACCTTAGCAGATGCTAACTTTGCAATTGATTGTATATATGGTTTCCATGAGAGGTCAGTAATTAATAATAACCTGAGAAGACATAAAGTAGAGGACTCAATAAAGTTTCTTCATTCATTAATATAAGAATGTTGACAATATTGCAATAGTTGTTTGCGATAAATATTTAAGTTTTGTTAGAGTTAAAATTCATAAGCCACTGCAAGCCCCAAGCTGCTACTGAAGAAAGATCACATTCAAATTATCTGCCTGTTCTAAGGGATTGAAAAAGAGAAGAATTTTTGTCAAGGCTCCTGCCTTCTCTTAAAATCCCTTCTCTTAAGTTGAGTCATCAGCAATTAGAGCCACTTTCAGATGTAAGATTGTCAGCAAGATTATTATTTAGATGTAAGATGGTCAGCAAGGTTATTAATGTAGATAAGAACTAATACAGGACCAAGGATAAAACTTTGAGGTACCCCTGAAGTTACTGGAAATGAAGAATAGTTTTGGCCTTTGATGATGATTTTAATACTGTGGTTAGAAAAAAAAAAAAATTTGATAATCTCCAAAAATTTCCCAGATACAATACGTTGCACCTTTTGTCAATGTCCAGCAATTATGGTTTGTGATTTGAGGTACAATCGCTGCCAACAATTGTGCTGGTTTACTCAAAACTTACTGGTTACTTTAAAACAAGGTGAAACTGTCAATTTTATGAATTATTTAGAAATTTTGAAGAACAATGCGTCTAATTGGTTTTAAATTTAAAATTTTATTTTTATATGCACTACTTTAGAACATGGCATCGTGTCAAAATTGTAAAGACATAGCTCCACGAAAATGCAATTAATGTATTTGTCCTGAGGCTGGGCAATTCACACAATATAAACCTCATCAAAAACAGTTTAGTAAAATTTAAAGCAGAAGTTTCTAACCCAACTTTACTAGCCCATCTAAGGAGATCAATAATGAAAGCATGGTGCCATAAAAGAATGCCCAACTGTTGTGAGTCTCTTGTTGCCTAGGGGTGAGCAAAACTAAGTATATCCGTCGGTTTGATAAAGCTGAATCAGATACCCAATTTTTCAGGTAGTTAAATATACCTGATTTTGCGGATATTGAATATCAGACACTGATCAGTTCTGGATCAAAAACTGGATTTATCTAGAGTTTCCAATCGGTTTTAATTGATAATCAAAAACCACGGTTTTTTATCAAAACCAATATAAATAAAAACCATTGGTTTTCAAAAACAGTTTTGGCCGTTTTTTTGTATAATGTCTTTTGAATGTTTATTTATTATAGGAAGGTTTAAAAAATCAAGTTTGTAAGTAATTAAATTTGAATTTTATTATTTAGATTGTATTTTGCTGGAAAGATTAACATATCTTTTCATTTTCAAAATTATTCAGGTATTCCAAAAAAAATGTTCAAATATCAAATAAAACACGCAAATACATTGGAATATAAAGCATTTAAATACTCAAGTAGGATTGGCCTATCCTTTATATTAAAGATTTTTATTCCTTAAAAAAACATAAGGATATTTTAAATGCATATTTTTGTTCATAAAATGTGGACATATAGGTATGTAATAAAAATAATTCACAATGTTTCTATCAATTATTTAATTTTTTTAAAATATATTTATCTTCCAGATTAATCATGTCATTGGTTTAGAAATTTACTATCCAGCTTAAAATTCTAAATTCAAGAGATGTTGAAGGCATCTTCATGTCATATCATGTAGTAGATGCAGTTCTGTTGTAACATGCTCCGGTGGATCCACAACTACTTTGCTGAATCATACTTTGAGTCATGGAATTACAATCAATAGTCCTTTGACTGGAGAATCAAGCAGCAGCTCAAATCCACCATCGTAAAAAAAAATTAAAACCATGGACAATTATTTACAAAAAATGAGCCTTAAAGAAATTTTAGCTGATCTAGCTACAGATGGTGTTTCGATTAATAATAAAATGGTATCAACCTATAAAACTAGCCTCATTAGAAATTATGGTTCCTATCCAGCTGAAAGTTTAATACAAAATATTAAGGATCATTTGAACTCATTTGGTGTCTGTATGAAAAGAGATTTAGTAGGTTTTATTCAAGATGGTGCACATTATACAAGAAAAATAAAGATGAACATAGAATTTATGATGATAATTTTAGTTTTGAATCAGTAAACAATGAGATTAATGTTGACTACTCTGAAATTTTGATGTATTCACAAAAGGTAGTGAAATTCATAAAAATCTCATCAGTTCCTAATCAAAATTTTAAGAAAACAATGACTGAGGATTTTGGTAAAGAAATCGGACTGCATCTGGATGTTCGTCATCGTTGAAATTTACTTTTTTAAAAACTAAGAAATGTTTATTCAAGACATTTACTGAATTAAATGCTCGTGATGTGATCAACAAGCTAGATTTTTAGTCATTAGCTTCATAACTTACTGCTTTAGAACCAGCAAAACTATGAATTCCTTAGCAGAGAATGCAACATTACTGACAGCAGATACTGTTCTTGAATTCATGCATCAATCGCATCTTTATTACATTCAAATTTAAAAAGCATGTCGATGAAAGAATTAATGGAAATGTTATGCAGTTGTTAAGGTGCTTAAAAGATCTGTTAGTTGTTGCATTAAAAATGATTTTAAATTTTGCTGGAAAACTTGCGTTTAAGCTTTTTGGATTTACTTCTAATGATAAGGAACCGCTACTAGCTGAAACACCGTGTACAACATCGGAAAATTTATCTGTTGGATGAATTAAATGCACTTCTCAATAAAGATAGCATTACACACTTGCCTAAATCTACTGATCAAATCAAATGGCTTAGAGTTTTTGTTGTATCGCAAGACGGGCGGAAAAACAGAAAATCTTGAAAAAATTTACAATGCAGTTTTCTCTATAAAACCCACATTAATAGATGTCGAACACATTTTTTCGAGCTGCACTAGTTTCTGCGCAAAAATCAGATCACAATTTCTTAACATTTTTTTACAATAAAAATAAGTCATTACAAGTTTTATTTCAAAATATAAACATAGAATATTTTGTTTAAATTTTTTAATAAATAATGCAAGATAAACTTTCATAAGTTTTATTATTTAGCAAGAAAAACCAAAACCTCGGTTTTTTGGAAACCCTAGATTTATCCAAATCTGAAACTAATTATAAAAACTGGAGTTTCTTTTGCATATTTACAGGCTTATAAAATCACAACCACATGTTATATACACAGCTAGCATTTTTAAATGCATTCAATATTTTATTTAGTATTTACATATTTGTTTAACTAATTTTAAATTAATTAAAAATAAACATAAACAATATTCTTAAGTTCTAAATCTATTTACATATTATCTTCATAAGTTTATTTGGCATCAACGTTTTAAAAGTTCATTCATAAGTTCAATAGTTTTAATATAATCTATAATTATAATGAAGATAAATATATAAATAAAATAAATACCTACAGTCATGTGACATTGAATTAAAAACACTTTTGAAACTTGATTACTTTTTAATTAAACAATATGTAAAGATGTTATTCATATAATTTAACCACACATTTAAAGAAGTTGGGGGAAAAAAAAGATTTATGTAAACAAAGCATGTTGACAAAAAAAAAATCAAGAAAACATTAAAGGACGTATTTTATCATTGGTACAACTTGGATATTCGTATAGAACGATTAAGAAATTATTAGAAAAGGAATCAATCAAAGTTTCAATAACCACCATTAGTAGAGTTAAAAATAACGTGGCGAGAATAAAAAGAAAAAATGATTTAAAAGGCAAAAAAGCTGAACATCGACATCAAGCTAAATTTACATGCATTATCATCTTGTGTTATAAAGAGAAGGTTTACAAGATCAAAAAAACTTTATGGATTTATTAAGAAAAACTGGACAAAAATCATTACAACTGATGAAAAACTATTCCACCTTACTGATTATGATCAAAAATCCAAACATATTTACATAAATAAATATCAAAAAGCACAGAGAGTACCTTATTATGAAAAGAAAAATTTTCCAAAATCTGTCATGGTATGGGGAGGAATTTGTGCAAAACGATTAACATCTCTAATATTAGTCAAATCAGGAGTTAAAATTAATTCAAGTAACTATATAGAGAGTGTTTTAAAACCATCTATTAAAAATGATATCAAAAGTCTACATCCAAAAAATGACCTTTATTTCCATCAAGACTCTGCACCTAGTCACTCTTTGAAAATAACCATTAAACTTTTAACTGATCAAAAAATCAAATTTATTTATCCTGAAATGTAAACACCAGACTCACCAGATAACACACCTATGGACTTTTTTACATTGGGTTATAGGTTAAATCAATTAAAAAAATAAAAAGCAAAAAATTTTACAGGGCTTCTTCAGAATATATAAAAAATATATGAAGGAACATCCCTCATGAACTTATAAATATAGCATTAATGTCTAAAAGTTATTAACTTATTTATGGTAACAAGGGTCATCAAATTGAACATTTAAGAAAAAGAAAAATTAAGAATAAAAAAAAATATTGCTTTTTAAATATATTTCCATTTAAATGTCACATGACTGTAGATATTGTATTTATTTATAACTAATGCAATTTGCATTTGTTTTTAAAGGAAATAACAATTATTTAATTTATAAATTATGCTATTATTTAACTATATAAATTATGTTACTATTAATGATAAAATTATTTAATTATATAAGTTATGTTACTATTAATGATAAAATTATTTAATTATATAAGTTATGTTACTATTAATGATAAAACTATTTAATTATATAAGTTATGTTACTATTAATGATAAAATTATTTAATTATATAAGTTATGTTACTATTAATGATAAAATTATTTAATTATATAAGTTATGTTACTATTAATGATAAAATTATTTAATTATATAAGTTATGTTACTATTAATGATAAAATTATTTAATTATATAAGTTATGTTACTATTAATGATAAAATTATTTAATTATATAAGTTATGTTACTATTAATGATAAAATTATTTAATTATATAAGTTATGTTACTATTAATGATAAAATTATTTATTATATAAGTTATGTTACTATTAATGATAAAATTATTTATTATATAAGTTATGTTACTATTAATGATAAAATTATTTATTATATAAGTTATGTTACTATTAATGATAAAATTATTTATTATATAAGTTATGTTACTATTAATGATAAAATTATTTATTATATAAGTTATGTTACTATTAATGATAAAATTATTTATTATATAAGTTATGTTACTATTAATGATAAAATTATTTATTATATAAGTTATGTTACTATTAATGATAAAATTATTTATTATATAAGTTATGTTACTATTAATGATAAAATTATTTATTATATAAGTTATGCTACTATTAATGATAAAATTATTTATTATATAAGTTATGTTACTATTAATGATAAAATTATTTATTATATAAGTTATGTTACTATTAATGATAAAATTATTTATTATATAAGTTATGTTACTATTAATGATAAAATTATTTATTATATAAGTTATGTTACTATTAATGATAAAATTATTTATTATATAAGTTATGTTACTATTAATGATAAAATTATTTATTATATAAGTTATGTTACTATTAATGATAAAATTATTTATTATATAAGTTATGTTACTATTAATGATAAAATTATTTATTATATAAGTTATGCTACTATTAATGATAAAATTATTTATTATATAAGTTATGTTACTATTAATGATAAAATTATTTATTAAATAAGTTATGTTACTATTAATGATAAAATTATTTATTAAATAAGTTATGTTACTATTAATGATAAAATTATTTATTAAATAAGTTATGTTACTATTAATGATAAAATTATTTATTATATAAGTTATGTTACTATTAATGATAAAATTATTTATTATATAAGTTATGTTACTATTAATGATAAAATTATTTATTATATAAGTTATGTTACTATTAATGATAAAATTATTTATTATATAAGTTATGTTACTATTAATGATAAAATTATTTATTATATAAGTTATGTTACTATTAATGATAAAATTATTTATTATATAAGTTATGTTACTATTAATGATAAAATTATTTATTATATAAGTTATGTTACTATTAATGGCAAAGTAACTAGTGATAAAATAAAAACCTTTATTAAAAACGTAATTAAAAAAATCAAACTAAAAAAGAATTAATTAACTACTTTAAAATTAATCTTTATTTATAAACATTTAATATAAATTTAATAGCCAGAAGATTATTTTGCACCGCTATTCTGCAACATTACCTAAAAATTAATTATTTTTTAACAGAGTATGAAAAGCCGAATTGGATATAGATATCCAATTTATTAATAGTTTTCAATTCAATATTGGATCTGTAATTATAAAAAAAAACCAATCGGATATCCATTCTGGAAAAAGCAGATTGGATATCTAAATTTTGGTGTTTTTTAATTTAATACTGGAGCCGAAATAAGATATCCAGTTTTTCAGATATTTTTGCTCACCCCTATTGTTGCCTTATTGCTGCATTGAGTAGAGGCTGTTCTAAAAGTTATAGGAACTTATACAAAATACTAAAGCATGTTTTTTTTAATTTTTTTATGTTCATGTATGTTGTTTTTTGATTTAAAATGTTTTTTAATAATAAATGGGTACAATAAAAAAAAGTTTTTTGCTATAAGTATTGGATGGTCGTATTTTTTTAACCATAACAGTATACACATATATACATATGTGTGCACGTATGTATGTGTGTTAGTTTTGTTCTTATTTTTATATTTATAATCAATTTTTCAGTATTCTTCTATGTTCTTGTGCCGATTCCTGCATTGATTGTGAGACGGCTTGGAGCTGACTTTTCTTCTTTTTCTGGATCATCAAAGTAGGTTTATTATTTATTCGAAAATTGTTTTGAAATATTTAATGCAAAATTTGTTATACCATTTTTTTTTTTTTTTTTTGTCATTTTTTTTTTTATTATTCACCTCCTCAAAGCCGAGAAGGCCACTACAGATGAAGAGGCTACTTAATAGTGGTTATAACCCTCTCTCAACTCTATAATTCCAAAACACGAAACTTGACGAACAAGGCCGCTGCGCGGAGAAACAAGTTGAAGTTCTCTTGATCATGAACTAATATAATTAGTTTTAATTAAGATTATCTAATTTAAACACAAAAAATATACAAGAAAGCCTTTGTATAGTTCATGTAAAGCTTGAATATATGTATGTATGTATGTATATATATATATATATATATATATATATATATATATATATATATATATATATATATATATATATATGCATCTATACATATATATATATATATCAGGCCTTGTTAAGAAGAGTTAGGCAGCTCGCACTTTGCCTGCGAAAAGGCGATTTGCCTACGCGTTCAGCAGTTTTATGCTACACAAAAACTTTTATCCTTAAGAATATTTAAATTATCTTTTGATGTAGTTAACGTGACGTTTATTCAGAAGAAAAAAATTCGTAAGTAAAATCATTTAACCGCAATTGCAAACTAATAGATTTTTTGTTAAAGAAACAGTTTGTTTAATAATTTTTTTGTTGTTGTTAAAAATTAGTTGAAAAAAATAAAGTGTTTTAAGTTTTATCTTAAGGAATGAAATATATAAATTCCTTTTAAATATAAAAATTATTTTTTGTCATAATTTGTTAAAAAATGCACGATTTATTTTGATGTAAATATTTTATCAATAAGATATTTTGTTTATTGTTAATTCAATAATGTAAAGTTTTAATGGCGTTCGTTTAATTTATGAAAATAAATTATGATCACGAATATGTTATCAGTAACTGATAAATAATAAAAAAAAACTCTTTATTGTTTAAAAACATTATTAAAAAAAGTTTACAAAATAAATAAGAAAAAATTTATTAACAGTTAATTAAATAACCAAAAACCAACTGTAAAATTATAAGAAAATAAAGAAATATTATTTTACGTTTTATGAAAAAATATTTTTTTCAAAATAAAATTTAGTTCATATTTGAAAAAAATAAAAAAAATGATTTTTCAAATAGGAACTTAGATTTTATTTGTAACTTTTGTTATAGTGAGAAAAAAAAAACTGTATGATTTTTAACGCTTTATAAAATAACTTTAATTACAATGTGGTAATTGAAAAGACGCCAGTGGCGCAATATAACTTCTAATAATACAAAATATATTTACTGAGTTGAGTTACTTAGAAATGCGTTACACGTTTTCGTTACGCAGCGAAATCTCGTAACAAGGCCTGATGTATAGTAAATATTAAAACAAAAAAAATACAACTTTTTGTTGGTACTCAGAGTTTCATGCCTGGCGGCAATCATCAGCTATATTTTTTTAAATCAAGAAGTTAAAAAACTAAATATATATATTAAGCCTTCCCGGGAAGCGCGTGCGGTTGCACGCCTTGTATGTCCACGCTTTAAGTAATTTTTTTAAACAACTTGACCACGTTTTTATATAGTAAGTGCTTTAAGAATTCGCAGCAAAATAAAGCTATAAGAAACTAGAGAACAAATCACCAATACTTGAAGAAATGAATCGAAGGCTATACGAAATAGAAAATCTAAAAAAATAAGCTAAAAAAATTTAATAATAAAAAAAGAAAACTGTTGCCATAAAAATAATATGCCTAAATGTTTTTGTTTTCTTATTTTTAGAGCATTTGTTATTTTCCACTACTAAAATTGATACAAGTTGTGGAGAAAAGTAGATAAGAATATAACGAAAATAAAAATACTTTTTGATATACGATTTTTTTGTGACTTTTTTCAGTCAGTATATAAAGGAAATTTTAATTTTACTTTAAAAATTTTACTTTATAAATTGCGCTAGAAACACAGACAATTTTTAAATTTGTTTTTTAAATGTCTTTGCTAAACTTTACTGTTTTTATCAATACACAGGAAAGCGAGAAAACTAATTGCTATTTATTTGTAAGAAAAAACTTTTGTAAACAAGTTTTTGATGTAAAAAAATGAAATGATGCTGCAAAATTTTGTGGGCTAGTTCATTGTTAATTTACTGAACTTTCCTAAAGAAATTTTTAGGAGCCTATTTAAAACTTTTTTTAAGTTTTAAATACATTTTTTTAAACAGAGCAATCATTATGTTCATTATCTCTAGTAATTCGTATTAACATAGGAATTCGGGCAATATAAAAGAAACAATTTCAGACATGCATTAAATGCGGTAAATAAATTTATTAAAGAATTTTTTTCTTTTATTTAATTTATTCCGTCATTAACAGAATTTATTAATCAAATAAATTTTTTTTACAAATTAGTAACAATATTTTTCTTATTTTCATATTATATAAGTATTGAGAAAAAACGTCAAATATACCAAAACTTTTTTAAAAGCAAAAAGACGTAAAACCAAATAAACGAATAAATGTAATAAACAAATAAACGTAAGAAAAAAATTAACAAAATTTCTTATAAGTCTAGCGTACATAGCAAATTGGTTTCTTAATTATATGGACTGATAAAAATCGTGAATAAATTGCATATTGAAACTTTCAAATGTTGTTAAATGGTTATAAAAGATAATTTTTTTTAATTATTAAATTTTCTAGTTTATACTTGATATTTGGTCCTTTTTTAAGGATTTCTTTTTTTTTTCTTAGTAGATAAGTTAAGCTTTTTGCCGCGAATTATTGAAACGCTTTTTAAGTTAAAGGATGTGAACTGCTGTGATCAGTTAGTTTAAAAAAATTACTTTAAACATGGACAAATAAGGCATTTGACCGCACGCAATTCCTGGGAAGGCTTGATATATATTTATATATACACAGGGTATTAGTCAGCCAAACGGCACTGTGTATACCGCAAAGTTCTCAATAGATTTAAATTCCCAAAGTTCAATCACTTTTTTTTAATTTAAAAGTAATAGGACAATTTTCATAAAAATTCTCGATATTTTGTAAAACAATAACAATAAATATTCTTAAAATCACAAAATGCAGTAAAAAATATATTCCGACTAAGACCCTGGTGTGTGTTGATATATATATATATTAGTGATGTACGGATAGCACATTTATGGCCGATGCCGATACCGATGTCCATGGATGGGAATAGGCCGATACCATGAATCAGCTAATTATTAAAATTTTGAAACTGTAAAACCATACAACTTTAAATGAATAGCCATGGCGCAGTGGTACTTGCCTCAGAAACAAAGGATCCATGGTTCAACCCCACCTCTGGCCAAGTTTTGCGACATCGGTTAGGAAGGAAGCATGAACTTCCAAATAGGTGCTGTAAGGACTTCTTGGGGCACCTAAATAAAATTAAAAAAAAATTGTGTAACTTTTTCATGTAATCGGTACTGGTAAACAAATACTTAGATCCAAATCAGAGCCAAGCCATTATTTTAAAAAATATTAGAAAAACTCAGTTAAAAAAATATATTTTTTTTAGTTTTTTTTTACATTGAAAAACAAACTTTCAAAAAATAAATACATTTTTAGAGGAGCACTTTATATTTCAATTATAAAATCTTAGAATTCTTTATTAACTTATTAGTAATTTAGATATCTAAACAACAATCATATAGAAATATAGAAGGCTATACTTGAACACATGTAGATAACAATGCTTCTGCAATTATTCTGAAAACAAAATTATGGTAATAAAAGTGTAAGTACATTCAGCTGTTAAATTAAAGCTTATAAACATCTTAAGAATAAACAAATTTGCCTGTAAACAAAGTCAAAATAAACAATTTCTCAAAAATATTTTAAATAATGCATAAAGCTTAGTTTATTTATTATTTAATTATTATCATTTTGATAATAAGGGATTAAAATATAAAAATGGATTAAAATTGGGGATTAAAATGCAGGATTAAAATATAAAAAATGCCATTGGTTTGAAAATCGGTAAATTAATAAAAAAAGGCCGATATTGATTCCGATTGTGCAAAAAGTGGCCAATTAAGCCGATGCCAATTAATCGGTACATCACTAATATATATATATATATATATATATATATATATATATATATATATATATATATATATATATATATATATATATATATATATATATATATATATATATATATATGTATTCACACACACATAAAACATTATTATGTTAAAGTTGTTTGAAACCAAAAACTACAATTATTCTTTGAAACAACAAAAAAAAGATTTCCAGAGAATATTTGACTGTATATGAAGTATTCAAATAAAGTTTTAAAAATGATGCAGACATAAAAAAAATATTTTATATCTCTGTTCAGTAAAATCAGAGATTTAAAACTTTCGTATGTAACTAAGAACATTTTCTCTACCAACTGTATTTTTTTTTATTTTTTATTTAATCTTTTCTTTTGTTTTTTTTGTAGCTTTTTCCCGTTGATGAGAAGCCATTAAAATGAATTATTTTTAAAAAAGTTTTAAATTACCAATTGCGCGTTCACTATTTTTTTGTTCCCTTCTATTCTTGAATTGTAATAGAAACATCAAACGTCAACCCGTCTTTATGAAGGCGAATAAATAAAGATAAACAACGCTTTCATATTTCAATAGCACTCATAAAACAATTTCTTTTAGTATTAAGTATTCAGTTTAAATTTTTTTAATATTATATAAAATTTGTATTGATATTAAAAAAAAATTCAATATTAGATTGGATATTATCAAAACAGTAGAAATTATCAAACTACTTTTTTTTATTAAATGAAAATCTGCGTAATGAAGATCTGTGTGCGCGAGTGTAATGAAAATCTGCGTGCGCGAGTGTAATGAAAATCTGTGTGCGCAAGTGTAATGAAAATCCATGTGCGCGAGTGTAATGAAAATCTCTGTGCGCGAGTGTAATGAAAATCTGTGTGCGCGAGTGTAATGAAAATCTGTGTGCGTGACTGTAATGAAAATCTGTGTGCGCGAGTGTAAATTTAAACAAATTAACATTAGCAGGTAATTTGAAAGTTTATTTATTTGCAAAGTTAAACTTAAAAAATACATTAATTTTATTCAAAATTATTATTTTAAAAAGAATATGAGTTCGTTAATTTTTTAGCATTAAAAATTAATAAACTCGTATTTTTTGTGCGTTTAGTTTCAATTATTAAGAACTATTAATCAAATGAAAATTTAAACAAATAAACAAATAAAAAATCTGACCAAAAAAAAAAAGATTGACCATCAGCTCCATGCGTTAGTTGGTCAAATTGATTGCTCGCCTAGGGTTTCTTATTTTCCATGCTGCTATATAATATGTTTTACTTATATTTATAAATATAAGGACACATAATGCGTTCTTTTAATTAATATCAGTGCATTATAGTAAACTAAAATTGTTAAAAATAAATAATAATATAGAGCAATATTCAATGGATATCATTTAATTATATTAGGTATAATCTTTATCAAAGTATGAGCCTCATTAGCCAAAAAAGTACAAACATATTTTATAATAATATAATTCATATTTTATTAATAAATCTATATTAATAAACTATATCAAGTTGTTTAAACACTTAAAGAATCTCTTGCAAAAAATAAACATATTGCAAAAGTTTTTACAAATATTTTTATGATTTCATATTAATATGTACATAGATGACATTTTTCTGGGAATTCCCAAAATTCTGAAAATTCCAACTTTCCTCTATTTACCTTCAGGGGAACTCTATGTGAAAACATCCAGGGCATGCAACCCTAAGTTTCAGATTTTGCTGATTTTTAGACCACTCATAGATTTTAATAAGTTATGAACATTCCCAAAATTTTATCATCGAATTCTAAATAGTTTTAAAGTTATGATATTCAAACTTTGCCTTCAACCAACAAAAATCCACCATTTAAAAAATGATTTTGGTCTTTGTTTCTGTTTTGTGTGCAATAGAAAGCTGAAAATGTATACACTTACGTATTTTGAGGCAAGGAATCCAATAAAACGACATTAAATATTTGAGAATAAACAAAACACCTGAAATCTTGACCTTTATCTCAATTTTACTGAGGCAAGTTACGAAGTAGCCAACGTAGCTCAATTTTTTTTTTTCAGATGTTGTCCTGAATAAATTAGTTAGAGTTGTTACAAAGTATTAGAGAGTGGTCATTTCTTACACAGAAAAAAAACATAGTCCAATTTACTTTATTTGTTTAAAAAAACATGGTCAAATTTAATTAAATTTGTTACATATAAAACAGGAATTATGAAAAATCAAAAGAAAAAAAGGTGGTACTCTTAAGTGCTTAACACATGGAAGTTGGTGTTCAATAACTTTCGTAAAATTTCCTCAACCATCCTGAGCTTATTAAGATCCCCGTTTATAAATTTTACTTGTTATGAGCAAAAAAACTTTATCTTAAATCTAAATGAAACATTTTCAGTTATCATTTTCTAAGTTTTGCGACCAGTTTAGGTCTTAAAAATTAGAAAATATGAACTTACTTATTGGAGAAATTCCCACTCACTTGTTTATTAATACTACCTTCCCCCCCCCCCTTCCTTCTTTCCCACCTCCCCCATTTATTACTTCTAGATAAAATTTCCATCCATCTTTTTATTCCCACCCCACATTGTGTTAAGCACCCGAGAGTAACTTGACAGTAATGAAACGGAAGCAGCTTGACCATATTAAAATGTTCCATTAGTTGTTGCTAACTTGCTTTTTCCTTTTTTTTGCTGTTGATCATTTTATAAAATCCGATCCTAAATTTCAAAAATTTTACAGAGTGTGAGTTGAATTATAAAAATGCAGATGTATCGGTTCAATTTTTTTTTTTTATAGTCGTCTTTATTTAGTCTGAGTTGAATAATTTAGAGCAATGAATTGGATTGGGATCATTCCTAAAACAGAAATAAAAAGCATTGTCAAATGTACATTATTAGTAGATAAATTTAATGAAGAAATTTAGAATCATGATCTGACTTTTTGATTTAATGTTTCTAAGTATTTTATTAAATTTTTATCACTATACTAAACAAGATTTGAAGTAATTTTAGTAAATAATAAGCAGTTTTTATTTTTTTTTTATTGACTGATGGCCAACAATTGGTTGAGACAATTATTAGTAAAAAACGTCAATATTGAATAAAGTTGTTTACCATCACTTTAAAAAATTATAATTTTTTTTTAGTTTTGAGATCCAAATTCCTGAGTAAAATTTAATAAACAGAGGGAAGGGGTCTTAATAAGCTCAGGGTGGGTGGGAAAATTTTCCAAAAATTATTAAACAATAAACTTCTGTGTATTAACCACTTTTAAGACCTAAACCACCTTTTTTTCATTTGTTTTTTCATAATTCCTGTTTTATAAGTAAAAAAAAAAATCAAGCTACATCTGCATTATTGTAATTAAACTCGCCCAAGTGAAATAGCAATAAAGGTCAAAATTACAGGTGTTTTTTTTTTTAATATTTTAAGTTGGTTTATAAGATTCCTTGCCTCAAATATGTAGGCATGCTCATTTTAAACTTTCCATTGCAGAACAGTCAGAACAGAAACAAAGACCAAAACCATTTTTTTAAATGGCAGATTTTGGTTGGTTCAAGGCAAAGTTTGAATAGCCATATCTTTAAAACTGTTTGGAATTATATGATAAAATTTTGGGAATGTTCATAACTTATTAAAATCATTTAGTGGTGTAAAAATCAGCAAAACTACAAAATAACTCAACTATGATATGTATGACAGTTCTAACTAACATAAAAGGTTAAACATAACATAACATCTTTTAAATTTATACGAATAATTATGACACATTTTTATACTATATTTTATATATATATTGCCAAGTTTTTCACTTGCATTTACCATTATTTTATACTTCATAAATATATTTATACAGAGGCGATTCTACGAATAAGTTGAGGAGGGAGGGGTGAAACCTTAAAAAGTACCAACTAGCTTCTAAAAAAAAAAAGGTCCTCAAAACTAAAATTTACAAGACTGAATTGTGTCAAATACCCATCTAGCTGACTAAAAAACCAATGATAGCTTGAAAATCACCTTCTTTGGGGGGTGTTCCACCCCCACACACACCTGCCCTGTAAAATTGCCTCTGTATATACACTTACATATGTATGTATTTATACATACATATGCATGTATAATAACTAATTTAAAAAGTCAACAACAAGCAACCATTATATAAGTTCAGAGTTACTAGTAAGTAAAGAAGAAAAATAATAAAGATAAGGATTGACAGAGAACTTCGAGATAAATTATGTGAGTCAAAAAAACATAAAGATGGGCGAGAATCCAGAAGCATCAATGTTCAATAAAAATGCTAAATGAATTAAAGTTTAATTAAATTGAATTAAATGAATTAAAGTTTAAAAATTAAGCAATAAAACAAAGACACTGCTACAATAAAAGGATGCAACTTTCCTGAATGGCGAATCTTTCAAGATTTTATTTTGATTAGTGGAACTAGATATTATAGCTTGCTTGATCAGGGATCATAATAAGATTTTTAAAAAAAAGGAATATGATACCCCTATGTGCACATACCCCTTCATGATGCTTTAATTTAAACACTAAAAAGTGAGATCAAAATAAAATAAAATACTTGTTTTTTACTTTTCATTAAAAGAATGTTTGCTCAAATTAAAACCCTCAGTTGATGCATGTACTCTCTGCTGCACTACGTTTTTTATGTATGTACCATATATCTGCATCTAAGGTTATATTGTTTGATATATTGTACTCTCCATTGTAGTTATAGCTATATAAGTTGATAAATGTACTTCACTGCACCTATAGCTGTATAAGTTGTTTTATGTACACTTAGTATAAAAATTGAAAAAATAAAACTTGTCATTTAAGTTGATATTTAAAAAATTTTTTTTTTTTTTTAAATGTTAAAATCTTCTGCCATTTTTGTAATGATTTTTGGCAGCCATTAAACATTAAGCAATTAAAATTAAGGCAACAATTAAAATTTATTTAAAAGTTAAAGATATATTACTGACTTATAAACTCTTAAATGGATTTTAGTTTGGTAGTTGAGCTGGCATTATTTTTTACATCTGGTATAGTAGTATCTGCTTTTGGTAAGTGAAATCAATTTATTTATATCACAATTAATACCTCATTCAAAAGTATTACTTTTATTTTATATTTTAGTTGATTATTAGAACTGTCGAGTCCTTAATAAAAGGGGGAGGGAGATGTTTATTAATTTTTTTAAATTTTCCCACCCACCCAAAGCTTATTGAGACCCCCCTTAAGACCGACCCAAGGCTTATTAAGACCCCCCTATTTATTAATTTTTACTTGTTATCAACAACAACAACAAAAATTAGTGAAAATCGGCTTTAAAAATTAGAAAGTAATTATTTCAGTCACTGATAAAAATAATTAGTGTAAACAGGCTTTAAAAATTGCCTACCGAGTAAATCTCGTCTTGTTAAACATGAGCTTTTGGTTTATTTCTTACCAAAGTATAAAACTTATATCAGCATATTGAAACTATTACAAAACAGCTGTTAGAAAATGTGCATTTGACCACAAGCCACGCTAGAATTAAATACTTTTATGCATGTAAAAAATATTAGTTTGGATTTATAAACTAAAATTTTTACAAAAAATACTTTTGATGTAACATTAAAAAAAAATCTCCACACCCTCCCCCCATTCTTCCTTGTATTAAGGAATCGAGAGTATATATCTGTATTTCTTGTTTAATGTTTTGATAAAAATTTGAAAGCTTTTAAAAATAAAAAAAAATCATTGTTATTTAGTTAAGTTTAAGGTTAGTTTCCAGAAAGGTTTGTCAAGCATATATATTTTTCATTATTATTTATCATCATTATTTCAAATTTATTAAAAATAACAAAAACTTTTTTAAAAGCTAGTAATTCCAAAATTTTTTTAAAAGCTTCTAGTCTTTTTGTGTGCGTTTAGGTTTTTAGTTGGAGTGGGCTTTTTCATCTTTTAAATATTGTGACAAGAGGGAAGAGAAGGAATGTGCTAAGAGTTGGAGCGGGGGTTTTTATTTTAACAATATATTTTGACAAGAGGGAAGAGCTTCATTGCTTTACACATGAAGCAAAATAATTAGTTAAAACTTTTTCATTGAAAATGTTCTGAAAATGTTTTTAATAAAAATAAGATATATTAATGGAATTACCCCCAGAAGATATATTAATGGAATTATCAAGATTTCTCTGAGTTCAGCATAGATTTCGGCACACAACTAAAACCAATTATTTTAAATGTACGTAGATACTACAAACACTAACTTATTAGAATTATGTCAACTACATCACTGAAAAACTGTATTATTTACTTTCTCTGCTTTATAAACTGTTCCGATATATTAGTGGTTCTTCCAAATCTGTTTGAAATAAATCCACAGAACCTGCTGAGCTCATTCTTAGCATTCAGCTATTGTTAATACTTGTTGCACTGAATGCTTTTTTTGCTTGTCGAAAGACAACAATTTATGAAACCAATTTTCTGTTCTGCATTTTTGAGTATTTTGTCCATTAAATGGTTAACACCCAAAATTACTTGTGTGCATCATTTGTTGGTTTTCTGGTTGTCCGCATCTAAACTTTCTAGTAAGGTCACGTCCCAAGCTACAGAATTATGTCCTATCAAGTATGACATTAGCTGAGAAGTGTAAGACCCGAAGTAGTTATTTTGATAGAATAGTTTATCTTCTATCATAGCCATGCCAATTTGTTACTCCAGTTTCTTTTAATAAAACTTGTATTTATTACGTATGTTATACGCGTGTTTGGTCAGTTTTAGTAAATCTTGTATTTAGTACGTATGTTTGCGTTACGTGTGTTTGGTAACGCTGTTGTTGAAATCATTTACTACTATGTATGGTCCAATTTGTTATGACTTTTATTTCTTTCTTATTTGCAAAATTTGAATCCCTAATAGTCAGTGTGAAATTTCTTCGCAACGTTATTGGCATGTAAAGTATAAATGTTCTTTGCAATCCAATCTTCAATAAATTAAAGAGTGTATTTCTAAAAGGCACACTTTTATTGTTAACAAAAAAAATCTAATTATCCGCCAAAGAATTTTTCGATATCAATAGTTTTTTTAATCGTCAATAAAGTTAATGAACAATTTTTCTATTCATACTAGCATAATTAGATTTTTACTTTTTCAATAAAGATTTTGAATGTTAGAAAAACTCGATTTTTGAAATAATGGACTTAGCACCTTTTAAAAAAAATGCTCTTCAATTCAGCTGCTACCGTTTTACTGGCATTCTCATGAGACAGAGTCTTCTGTCCTGGTTTTGTGGTATATGAAGTTCAAATTGGTTCAAACGTTAATTTTGAAACGCAAATAATTCTAGTTTAAATTTTGGCTTTTTTGTTATGTAAAAGTTGTTTAATATATAATTTTTTTTCTATTTAATAGATAATCAAAAACATGTTTTGTTTATTTAGGTCTTCCTGTTGTTTTAGCAAGAGCTCATATTGTAAGTGTTTTTAGATTCTTGTTAATTGAAATTTCGGCTTCAGTTTTCTATTTTTATAGTCGTTTCTTTTTTCTAGATAAAATATGGCGCAATGGGGTTGGTTATGACTGGAAATTTGTTCATTTTTCTTACTATACTTCTTTTTTTTACGGCTTTCCAGCCCGAAGACGATATTGGGTTTTAAATATGCAAAAAAAAAGTTTCTTAAGTTCCCGTGTACCTTTTTGAAATACTTATTTCAGATATGTTAGGTTCTTTTTGATTGGGTCATGAGCCACATTAAATAAAATTACACATTTTTATAAGCATCAGAGTTGACTAGACGAAAAATATATCAAACTTCGTTTAACATGGGCGTATCGAAGTTGTAGAAAACTAAGGCTAAAGTATAAAAGCAACCTTCAAACGATGGTTTCCATTTTTACATCTGATATATATAAAATATAAAATTTTTACTGAAGAGAAATTCAAATATATTTTTAAATGTTTGCTAAGGTCGCAGTTAAAGAGACAACGGGAGAAAAAAAATGTACATTGTATTTATTTAATAATTATTATTATGTTTATTATTTATTTATTTAGTTAATTAGCTTATTAAAAATGTTTTTTTTGTTTTTTTTTATACTCGAAATTGACTTATAGCTGTCAGACTTAATTTGTAATATGTTTGATATATATATATATAATACGAAGATGTAAATATACGTGATCTTTAAAATATTTTAGTTTCACACCTTTGGTTAATTCTCATATAATCATGTTATTTTGTATTTTTTAGTGCATAAATATGTTTAAGCGATTTAGCTTCTTCTTTTTTTTTTAACCTCCTTTTATAATATATTTTTTGCAATTGGATCCAAATATCCTCCAATTAAAATACTTTAATTCCTCCACTAAATATTTTAACACATTTTAAATATTCAAGTGCAATAATATTTACTTGCTAAACGGACTTTTATATATATGTGTGTATATATATATATATATATATATATATATATATATATATATATATATATATATATATATATATATATATATATATATATATATATATATATATATATATATATATATACATATATATATATACATATATATATATATATATATATATATATATATATATATATATATATATATATATATATATATATATATATATATATATATATATATAATCCAAGGTAAAAGGAGCAAAAACTAAAAAAATTTAAAACACTGTTTTTTAAAACACTATTTTTTATTCAATTTTGTTTGAAAATGCATAATTTTTTATATATAGCTTCGATAAATTATTATTAATTTTTATTTAAAAAATTAAAAACAAGGCTCTATTCAAAAAAAAAATGCATTAAGAAAAGAACGTTTTATGTTTTAAAAAGTTTTAAAACTGAAATCTTAATGATTAAGGAACATACACTGCAAATTTCAGCAAAAGACCTGATCTTTTCTAGATACTGAGATATCAGGTAAGATAATGAGATATCAATGAGGAGTTCCAAAAAAGTACAAAATTGAGAAAAGTTTTTGAAACAATAACCATAATTTATTTCCATAAAAAAACACCTGGTTTTTATTGCTTCGTTCAATTTGTATATTATTTCTTACTATATATTATTTAAAAATACAATGATATTAATGCAAACTTTACTACAGAGTTAGAAAACCTAAAGTCAACGCACGACTAATTGTTAACTTTATTAAAAACAAACATTTTGTTGTTATGTTGTATTAATTCTTATGTGTAAAGTAACCAAGACAAGAGTTTTTTTAATAGTGAAATTATTACATACAGTTCCTCGTCAAACTTTTTACCAATTTTATTATTTTTTATATTTTCTATCGATAGAATATACTATACTATATGAAAAATTTAGGTAAAAAAGATCGTTTTTTACATAGATTTTTTTTTAAGACGTGTTTATTAAATAATTTAGTAAAGGCTTTCTATTTATATTAAAAAATAACTATTTTCTAACATAAATACACAAAAGAATAAAAATATGTTTACATAAATTACTATTAATTTGTTCATCCTGTCTAATTTGTTATACCTGACAACAGTATTGCGTACTATAAACGCAATGTAAAAATTTTTTAAATGTGCTTTTTGAATCCGAATTGCACATTTAAAAATTTTTAATCGATTAGGTCCTACTTGTTAACTTTTCTATAAAAATTTTATTATATTTTTTTTTTTAAATTTTTCAATAACTACCATACATTTTTTATGGGATTTAAATTTATAATGTACAATCGACCTAAATCTTCACCACTTTACTCCATTTTTTGACTTTTCCTTGAAAATGTTTCGTGAGCAGTTTTATTGACACTAGATCTGGAGATGACTCTTCGATGTTGCTGCAGAGTTTCCTGAACACATAATTTTATTATGTGTTCAGGAAACACATTTTATGCCAACTAATTTCTTAGTAAGTCCCAAACTCTCGATATGGCTAAAAACAATAATTGTTTGTTAATGTAAAGAGATCTATTTAATCTGATGTTTTAGTTACTGTGTTAATTAATAAAGCTGTATTTTCAATTTGTGCCCGAATAATTATTCCAATAACTTACTTCACAGTGAAAATAATTTGTCACAAAATTAGCATACGTTAAGTATACTAAAAGTAAGAATTTTTATAGATATTTTAAAATTAGTTGTAGAAATTCGTTTTTAAAAAATATGCTATTTTTTAAACAAACCCTAGTCGTAGGGGTTAATTTTGCAGAGAACTTTGAAAGCGCTACTCAAAATGAAATACGATGCGCTCATTACGGCTAGACTCCATTTTTAATCTTCACTTCCAGGTCAGTCTTTGGGTCATCATAACCCCTCCTCCCCCCTCTCACCAGCGAAATAATAGCCCGTATTATTTCTGATTAACATTAACGATCTCCATGAAGTCTCAAAATTAACAACTATAATGTTTGCTGATGATACAAACCTATTCCTATCTAATAATAACATCAATAAACCTTTTTATGGTATGAACATTGAACTAACAAAAATATCTGACTAATTTAAGTCAAATCAACTTTCGCTCAACATTGATAAAACTAAATAGATTTTCTTTCATCAATGATTTAAGAAACATTTACCTCCAATTAATATGCCTCTTTTTCATATTGATAATATTCAAATAAAAAGGGTAATTTTCACAAATTTTCTAGGTATCATAGATGAAAATCTAGCATGGAAGAATCACATCGGACATTTATGCAACAAAATTGCAAAAAGCATTGGAGTTTTATATCTTTATATAAGAAGCATTATAAACAAACATTCATTAACTCAACTATATTTCTCTTTTATACACTTTCATATTAATTATGATAATATTGCATGGGTTAGTACCCATAAAAGTAAATTAAAGCCACTTTAATGTCAACATAAGCATATTGCACGTCTTATAAATTTCAAAAATCGTTTTACTCACTCAAGGCCACTCTTATTTAACATGAATGTTTTTAATATAAATCAAGTAAATATTTATAATGTTCTTTGTTTATGTTTAAATATAAAACCAACTCATTTTTGATTTATATTCTTTAAAAGAAAAAAATAAATATTTTTTAAGAAATGATAAATTTAATAAACAACCAAAATTTCAAACAAACTTTGGGAAATTTTGCATTTCTTTTCGTAGAGCTTTTTTATGGAACCAAATAATTTTAAAAAATTTTGGTTTTTCTAATGAATGGTATTATTATATGTTCAAAAGAAAACTAAAAAAAGTAATTTTCTCAACTGAAAACATATTTATATACTTTTTAATTATACCCAGTTTTGTCATCACTCATTTATATTTTTCTTTTATATAATATACACCATTATTTGAATTTTGTTAAAAGTTGCACTGACATTATTTGTACAGTAGTCATTTATTATTTATTTAATTTTTATTTTAATTCGTAAACTTTGTAAATAATTTCTATTACGAACAGTTTTACGAACAGTTTTACGAACAGTTTTACGATCAGTTTTACGAACAGTTTTACAAACAGTTTTACGAACAGTTTTACGAACTTTTAATATTGAATTTAATTTTGTAATAAAAAAAATATATAAAAAGATAAAAAAAATGTATAAAAAGATAAAAAAAAAAAAAAATAATTGATGTATGTGAATGGATATATCTGCAAATATTGTATGTATGATACTTTTGGAAGTTAACCATCCTTTGACAGTGGTTTAGCATTTTTGTCGGTAGAAGCATAAACGTAAACGCACCAACATTTGATAAACTCTTCTACACAATCTTTTGGACAACCTTAAAGTGCATTTGGATGTACCTAGTGCAATCATATTCTTATTATTTTCGTTTATTTATTAATTAATTAACATTTAAGATTAATGTAATTGCAAGATACATTTGAGTAACAAGAACCAGTGATCGTAGAGATGCGAGTAAGATGCGAGACGTATTTGTTAATCAAGAATATTATGAAAACGGGTGATGCGGAAGTTATCGGACAAATCCTAATTTCATTATTTGAGCATAATAATTACTTTTTGTGGTTTTATGCGTAGACATAAACGTTTTATAAAATATAAACTTTATTATTTGAAACACTATTTAAAATGAGGTTAAATGCAGCTGAACGAGAATCTTTTCGAAAGCGACTAAAAATGTTTTTTGTAAATAAACCTAATATAAAAAAAAAAAAATCGTAAATCATTTTGAAAAGGAAGGATTTGCTCGAAGTACAATATATGATAACCTAAAAAGACTTGAAACTGTTCAATCGTTTTCTGATGACGAATAGGATTCAGTCAGAGAAAAATAGGTATTAAATTTGGTGTAAATCAATCGACAATTGATCGTCAGTTAAAAAAAATGAATATTAAATATAGAAAACGTGAAAAGACTCCAAAATACACTATAGAACAATAAATAAAGGCAAATAAAAGAAGCAGGAAACTAGTTAACCAACTCTATAACACAAATTCGCTTCTAGTCATCGATGACAAAAAATACTTTTGTTTTGCAGGGGACAACAAGCCTGGAAATTCTGGATACTACACAAACAACAAAAAGAAATGCCCAAAAAGTGTTTGTTTTATAGGAAAAGAGAAATTTCCAAAAAAATTATTAATGTGGATAGCCTTATCTGACCGTGGTATGTCCGAGCCATTGTTTCGCACTTCCAAGGCTGTAGCGATCAATTCATCAATCTATATTAATGAACGTTTAAAAAAACGACTTCTTCCATTTATTCACAAGTATCATGGAGACTTTAACTATTTATTTTGGCCAGATTTTGCAAGTTCTTGTTATTCTAAAGATTCTCTAAATTGGATGGACCAATATGTCTATTAAGTTGATAAAGAATCCAATCCCCCAAATGTGCCTCAAGCACGACTAATTAAAAAATTTTGGGGGACATTTGGCACAGAAGGTTTACGAGGGAGATTGGCAAGCTTCAACAGAGCAAGTTTTGATTGATCGCATTAAACTAAAACTACAAGAAATTGATTTAAACTTTTTACAGTCGCATATGAAAGGCGTCAGAGCAAAATTGAGATCAATTGCAGATGGTGGTGTTTTTTCATATAAAAAATAATATATTTTTATTAAAAGATAAATGCTTTACTTAGAAAAAATATAATAGTAGTTTGTTTTTTTATTTATAAATAAGTTATTGACGTTTTTATTTTGTCCGATAACTTCCGCATCACCCGTTATTATCGTTTTAGCTTGAGTCATGCGGTTCAGAAGAATTGGTATTTTAATTCAAGCCATAAAGACCATAACTAAAGAAAAGTTTAAAATTTGTATTTATTTATTTTTGTTTTTTCTAAAATCTAAATTAAGTTCAAAGTTCTTCGACAGCGGTTCTCGGTGACAAGAGATGCATGGTCTTCCTTGAGTATCCGCGTTTTTTATCTTCTTTTTTTTTTTTTTTTCTAACGATTTCTTTGCATGTAATTTTTCTTATTGATATATTTGTAAATATTGTATTAAATATTGTAAAAAAGAACAAAAAAAAATAATAATAATAATAATAACGCATGTGGTCTCTTTCCCCCATCTTACACCTCCAAAAAAAAACTGTACTTTAACACAATTTTTCTATATAGCTTAATAAATATTTCTGCATCCAAAAACCAGCGAGTAAAAGATAATTAATAGAGTAAACTGAGATAACAGTAAACGAAAAAAATAAGTTAACGGTTTAGCAATTTAGATTCTTTTGCATTTATTGAAAGATAAAACAAACAATCTTTAAAAATGCGAGGCACCGTTTTGTAGAGAATTTTGTGCTCTATCTAAAAGGTGTTAAAATTATTCAAAAAAACGTAATGTTGCCTTAGCAAACCTCAAAATTCTCACTCTCGTAAAAAAAAAAAATTTTTTTTAAGAAATCAACCTCAAAACTCCCTAAACAAAAATTAAGTTTTACTAAACAAAAAAAGACTGTTTTGTAGAAAATTTTCTGACGCTCAAGATTCTCATTTCAAAGTTAAATTTCCATATTGACACACAAAATAAACCCAAAGAGTCAGCATTTCGCGAGTTGAAAGGCAGTGTCTAAGTACATCTGAGGTGCTCGAGAAACTAAAGCATGACGATGTGGTCAAATACCCAAAGCAATTAAAGAAACACAAAATTCACCTTAGTGAAGCTTTAGATGAGACTCAGCAAGTGCAACGTTCAAAAAAAGCGAGACTAGACAAAGACATCAAGAGGTGCAAAAAGTGTCGCAGAGTTTAGGAAGAATCTTTTCCAACTCAAAAAAAATGTGGTACCAATGTGAAGCTTTTAGTTGCAAGCCTTGGGTTTGTCGATCGTGTTTACCCAAAAAATACAAAATTGGTGAAGAGTTTTTTGCATGAAAAAATGCCGCAAACCTGATTCTGTCGATGAAACAACTCATTTTTATTTAATTATTAAATAATTTTTTTCGTATATTTGATTAAAATAGTTTTTTATAAACTTAACTTCTAATGTGACAAGTTTTCATTTTAATTTTTATTAACTTTGCTTGATTTTCTTAATATCCTTATTTAATTTTAATTTTCTTAATATCTTTAAAAATTGTTATTAAAAATTAACTAGTTTATTTTTCCCCAATTATAAGGGGAAAAGTAGGCGTTTTTTTTCTTCATAAAAATCGATTTTTTTAAAGATTTTTAAAATATTTTTTCTTAATTTTTATATATTTACATAATGTAAAAAATTCTCTTTAAAACAAAAACAAACAAAAAATAAACAAATATTTTTTCTTTAAAAAAATATTTGAATCTGAAGCTAAACTGTTTATTATTATACCAGTTTACTTTATAAACAAAACGCAATAGATAAACTTTTTAATTTTTTAATTTTAAGTGCTCCAAGAAGTCCTAACTGTCATATTACAGAGCACCACGAAAGAGCATTTTTATAGAATATTTATATAATTTTATTATAGAATTTTTATCTAAGTTTTATTATTACATAACTATGTTGAAAAATTATTTTGATGTCTTGAGGTGGCTTTTCAAAGCAGCAAAATGGTTGACATAACTTCAGCTTTTTTATCACTTAACTTTTTTCAGAAAAACATTTTCAATTCAAAGGACGGCGTGAGCTAACAGGCATTTCTATCCACTACTAGACCTGTAGCAATTTTTCACCCTTGAATAGGACCTTTCTCCGGTACAATTTGTAGCGGCAGCAGAGAGAAACAACCTAAGAAGATCGATATTAAGTTTTTGATCGAATAAGCAAAAGTAAACCAAAATGATTTAGTTTTTTGATTACATTAGTTCAAATTTCATTTAGAAACGAAGATCTTGGAAATAAAATGTCCGAATAATTTTGGCAGGTTTATAAACACTCTTGGGCGGACAAAGAACTTAAAATAAGAGAGAGGTATAAACTTACCTTGCCAGCTTAGTAGACTTTTTGAGATTAAAGAATCAGCTTGCATCTTCAGCTGATTCTATAATCTTGATAAGTCTATTAGCTTTTTGTCATTATTCAGCTTTTTTAAGGCTACCTTTAAGTTTAAACGCTTCTTTCATATATACAAATATTTAAGTACTATAAAAAATATTTAAGTACTGAGAATATTTAAGTATTTAAGTACTATTGAGAATATTTAACTATTGAGTACTATTTAAGAAGTTTAAAAAAAAAACTCTGATAATTATACCTTGAAAATGTAAAAACCTGTCAATTAGGAGTAAAACTTGCATTTATCATCTCTTTGCTAAGAAACGCATTGAAAAATATAATGGCTTTACTAAGTCGCAATAAAACTAACAATTTTGTTAATAAATAAACAAAACATTTCGAAAAGCAGGTGTGGTTAGCTTAGCAAATAAAACCAGAAACTTAATCCTTTATAATATTCAGTTTCTTTTTCAAACAAAAAAAGATTCAAGTTATAAAAAACGAATAAAAAGAATTGTGACTTTTAAATTTTTTATTTTTCAATTTTTTATTAGTTTGAAAAAAATTAAATCCTTTCTGGCCTCAACGCGCTCCTGCACCGCAGCGGCTACTAATGCTGACATTGTTAAAGACGGGCCTGTTCACTTCAGCTGTATATCATTGATGTCATTTTCAAGTTGCTTGGGAGTTGTCCATAAAGTACATACGCTTTTATTTCAATCCCCATCCCCTTCCCTGAAATTTGCTATACGCTTTTTGAGGACCCTCTACTTCACTAAAAATACCTACGCTTTTAACCTACCTACCTAACATTTTTTCATATATTTTTTCAGTTTCCTTACTTTTTTCATAGTCATAGTATTGAACTCGTCTGGAAACTAAGTGGGCCGTTTTCTTTAGATTTCGTAAAATAACTTGAACTTTATGGGGTGACCCGACTGAGAGTGCATCAAATGTTTTTAAAATGACATTTTTTGGCGCACACTTTAAAAATTTGAATAAATCCGATGGTGTTTTAACTGCTATTGAGTAGCTATTCGTTGGAGACAGACCTCAATTTTAGTTCAAACGTTAGTCTACCTAATTTAATTTATCCTAACCAAAGTGAAGAATGAATATTTATGTGTTGTATTATGACGGAAATGCTGAAATTTTTTACCGCTGATTCTACCAAATATTTTCTAAAAAAACAATTTCTTTTTAAAACTTAGCCAAAATTGTACTTTTCTTTTATGTTTTGAATTAGCAAATCTTGTCTTTTTTTATTTGACTGTTACCTCTTTGATCAATGATATTATAACGTTTAGGCGTGTATCCCACTACATTACTAAACAAAACATTCTATTATGACTTAGTGGGAATGTTTTTTGAACCTCTAATATTACAATTGGTTTTAGTTCTAACATATCTAAGTTTTATCATGAGCAGTGTTTATCGTATTTACTTGCTGCTAAATATGCATGATTATCTAACACTGTATATATAAGTTCGTAGATTTTATATTGCAAAAGATAACTTGAAAGCTTTCAAGATTAAAAAAAGTCAAACTAAATTGATATATAAAGAACATCAATTAAAAAACACTCTCTATTTTGGAGCGAAAACATTAAAAAGAAAGTGAGATGACTTTAACCTACTAAAACTGCTATTTTCAGAGCCACATATTTTTTAAAAATATTATTGCTATATATAATTAGCTCCTAGAGTTGTAAAATAAATACTTCATGTATATTTAATAGTTTTATGGTGTTGTAACTTAATACTAAAATAAAAGAACAAGAATGAATAATAAAAATAATATAATTGTCTTTATAATTTCAAAATAATAATGACAATACTACTATTTTACATATGTTTTACAAATATAAAAGATATTTAGTTTTGAACAAATCAAATAACATCGTTTTTTTTGGCATGGCTTAATACTATATTACTACCACTTTATATTACCTGTGTAGCTAAATACATTATATTTCCAGCTACTAAATTTATTTTTTAGTTGTTTTATTTTGTTGTTATTAAAGCCAAAGTCATTAAAAGATGGGTTATCCTTGCAAGTACCAAGTGATTGTTAGTGTCGCAAATAATTTTCAAATAAGCATAATTTAATAAAATTTTTAATACAGCAAAAACTTATTACTAAGGCAGCAAGTTTAACACTTTTTAATAAATATTTTATCAACTTTATATGCTCAAAAGTAAGTTTAGGTAAAATACGAAAGCCACGTTCTCTGTCTTCGTTGAATATATAAGCAATATGGTTCCACAGTATAAACTTACCATCCTTACATATATCTTTTCCGTATATTTTAAGTTGGATAAATCATATTTAAATAAGACACTAAAAAGGTTGCCTTATTTTAATGTGGTGGATTAGGTATAAACGAATCATTTAAAATGCCTTTTCAACAACTTGCGATTTGCAGAAACTTCATCGCAAATTAAAAGCAACAACTTTTAAGAAATTTAGTTTACAAATTTTGGTTACTTTCTAAATCAAAAGAAACGTTTGTCATGCTGTTGCACCAGTTGTAAAAGTTAGCTAGATTAGTCAAGTATATCATCATACACTACAGCTGACTTTGAAACTAGATTTGAAATTAACATGAAATATCTCATTTTAGTTGAAGATAACCTTAGATTTTGTGATATTATTTATCTGCATTCAACAAAATAGATAATAAATCATAACTTAAACTTAAAATCGAGGTTTGAAATATTAATTCTGTAACCTTATTTAATACGCTGTGATTTTTAAATAGAATTCTGTAATCTTCTTTTAATACACTGTACTTTTTTTTTAGTTAAATATTGTTTGATTTATGTATGTTAGTGATGCAATATTTGGTAGCAGACTTTTGCATCATCTTTATTGCATCGAGTATATTTTTTTTGTTTGCTATTATATAAATTGCATACAGCATAACAAAAACAAAAATTTATATACGAACAAAAATTTATGTACGAGCTTTTGAATTTTAGTTTAAGAAGCTTTAATATACTAGGTATTTTTAAAGTATTTATTAAAATCCTAACTTGAATAAATTTTTTATTTATTGATAAAATAGAAAAACATTTTTGCACAACATTTATTGTTACTATTGCACTTGTAAAAAGCGTAGAAGTTCTACTGTAGGGTAGAATATGCGATATGCCCTTAGTAAGGTAAAATCTTCTACCTTCCAAGGAAAAAAATATATCTTTTAAGGTAAAATTTTTTTTCCTTTTAAGGTGGAAAAATATACCACAAATCATTATCTTTAATATAAATTAGGTAATAATTAAGATATAATTTTCTAGGGTAGACTACTGATCTTACAGATCCTACAAAAATCTTATAGGATGAGTTGCGCAAGTCCCTGCAGGACCTAAAAGAATCTTTTTGAAAGATCATGTAGGATTTTAAGGATCTCTTGTAGGATAAGGTAAGATCTACAAGAATTTTTTAAAAGACCTTGTAGGACTAACATAGGATTCTTATAGGATGTTGTAAGCAAATCTTTGATTCGTATACAGGGCTGTCAGGAGCTGTCACGCTGCCTGGGACAGCAACCCTAATTGTAAACTAAATAACCCTAATTTATCAAAATCTCCCTATATTATAGACGCCCCTTGGATATCTGCCGCCTGGGACAAACTATCCCTTTCACCCCCTCTCGGCGGCCCAGTTCGTATAAGAAGCATAATATTTAGTATTATTATAATTAATAACGTAAATCTAATAACGAAGTTAATAACATGCGGAATAATCTCTTTATTTTGAATGGAAGGAAAATATGTTTATTTGTCTTTAATTCGTCTTTAATTCGTCTTTAATTTGTCTTTTGAATTACTGATAACAGGTTAAAGTTAAAGTTTGAATTAACATTTACTTAGTAAAGTAAAATTTCAGTCTGTATATTAGAAATTTTTAACATATTAAAAAATAAATAAATAGTATAGCAGATATTTTTTATTTTAATCTGTTGAAATACAAAATTGCACGGCTGATGACTATCGTTTTTTCTTCAAATCTAGCCCTCTCTGATTCACACGTCTGACACATGCCCACGAGTAATTGGTAAAATATTTTGATAGTTGCTCCTTGAGATTTCGCATTGCTGCATCAGGTTCTGTGGTTCTATAATAAGAAATAAAGATATATATCAGAGAGCGCGTAAGTTTAGCGTAAGTTCAAAACTGTGAAATTCGTATTCACAATATTTGTGCAGATGCGCTTAACAAAACTTACACAAGTTTTTTTCGTATGTTCAGCGCTAAAGAATCGGTATTCATCAAGCTGAAATGGTATTCACCAAATTTTTTAAAACCTTGCTCAGCTCAATTTAAGCAAGAAAAGTTACGTTAGCTATGAGCTGCCTTAACTTTGGCGTAGCGTTAAAGTCGTTAAGTATTAGATATGGTGTAATATTATTATGATTCATATATAGCTTATTAAATAAGATGTATACAATATATATTGCAGACAATATATATTGTCAGGTTAATTAGACAATATATATTGTCAGGTTAAAAGACAATATATATTGTCAGGTTAATTAGAGCAGCCGTGGCGCAGTGGTAAGAGTTCTGGCTCAGAACCCAGAGGTCTCAGGTTCGATGCCGGCTCTCGCTCAATAAGCGACAATGGTAAGAAAGTAGGCGCAAACCTCCAGCTAAATGCTCTTCCGCGGCGCTCCGCGATAAGACCATAAAGACTTCTGGGAGCGCCTAAATAAATTGAAAAAAAATATATATATTTATAGAATCTTCACGGCTGTTTCACTCAATGTAAAAGCGAGCATGACGTCACAAGAATTTTTGTGTTTAAAAAAAAAGTATTTCCGCATAAAAGGTATAAAAATTCACATACTTTAAAATTATTGTATTTTTTTTTTCTATAAACGCTTTCATCTTCGAATTGAAAAATATAAAAGAACTTTCTTCATTAAATAAATATTAATATTAGACGAAATAAATATATATATTCATCAAAAATTTTAAATGATTTGGGATCACTTTTCTGTTTTTAGCGATTTTTACGAAAAACCTGTCTAGGGCCAACCCAGTTTCGCTAACATAGCTACATGGTTGTTGGTTGAAATTTGGAACACTTATTAATGAATATCTATTCTATCAGATTCCTACGTCATCCGTGGAATTTTCTTACTATAACTCAATTTTTAATGTATTTACAATTTTAAATTTATCTCTTTTAAATGTATAATATAAAATTTTTAATGGATGACATAAGTTATTGAAATTTTGACCTTTTATGCAGATGAAAATATGAAAATTATTTTATGTACTTCTGGCTATGTTAGCGAATATGCTTTTAAACTTGGCATGTTTTACAACAAATTGTTTTAGTTTTATGCATAAGGTACTTCCATACAATTAAAAAGGTAAAAATCTTCATTTTTTTAATTATAATTGCTTTGAGATCAAAATTTATATTAACTTGTCATTAAAATTTAGAGAAAAAAAAAGGAAATCGAGGTATTTTCAATATATCCTAATGTTGGTATAAATTTTTACTCTTAGCAACGCCCTTAGCAACCCAGCTATGGAATTATAACGCCTCTATTGCAAGTTATTTCTTGTGCAATTCCATTCCAATTTATTTTAAAGTATTCTTTACGCACTTAGCATAACTGAAAAAATTTTTTTTTCAGGAATTTAGTCAAGACTCTCGCTAGAGTAATACCTCCATGACCAAACGTAAAATGAGAACAAGGTTTTAAATGGAATTATTTGAACACGCTGTCCCGAATCTACTTATTGTAGCAGAAAAGTATTTACAACTGGTGTGTATTTTGCCATCATAAGTTTGAATGATGGTATTAATTGTATTAGAAATGTTTTTAGTTGTTTTAATATTCCACGCGAATGTTTTTTTGAATAAAATGCATTAAAAAGTGGCCATAATAGAGCTTTAATTCATAATCAAATCTATTAACTAACGAACTTTATTGAAACAACTGTTTCGGCGAGACAAATATTGGAGGTATAAAACAAACAAAGTTACGCTGAATTTTCTCTCTGGCTAATCGTACTAATATCAGATAAGTAGTTAAATCTTCTTTTATCAAGTTAAAATATAGTTTATTAGTTCAAGAATTTGAACAAGTAATTGTCGTAATTTTGAATCAAGCAACTGTTCTTCTGGTTTAAAATGAAGTATGAATCTTTAAGTATCAAATGGGTGTACAAAGATTTACTACTTGAAGAACTTGTCAATGGATCAACTTATTATAAAATAGTTTTTTATGAGAATAAAAACAATTTGCTATTTGTATATTTAACACGCAAAAAAAAAAATTTTTTTTTTTTTGCGTGTTAAATATTTTTAACACGCATTACTAAATTACTTTATTTATTAAAATTCTCGCAACATATTATTAGAACTGCGTGCATAGAATAAAAAGTTTCTTAAACGCTTGAGCTTTAAATTTTTAGGTTAAATATTTTAAAATTGAAAAATGGTATTATTTTGTAATGGAATCAGTTTTCAGAAACTAGTCATTTAACAGTTTATTTTAACGTCTTTTTCGTAATTTTGCAAAAATTTGATTTGCTTTCCTGACTTAAAACAGTCTGTCTTAGTTAACTTAAAACATTTAGGTAAGATTTTTTTGTTTTTATAATAGTCCAACAATGTGTATATTTATTGATAATTAGCGAAAATATATTCTTTCTGATTTTTTTGTTGATAAAAAGTAACATCAAATTCTTAAAATTAACCAAGCGTCATCATTTGCCGCATTTATTCTAAAATTAAAGAAGTTTTTAATTTAACTATTAAATATCATAAGATAAATATTTTCAAAAAATAACAAGAAGCCGTAAAGCTCGCTTGAAACAGCCGTGATCTTATTAAATATACAGTATTAACGGTAAATATACTGTATATTCAGTATATACAGTAAATACACTGTATACAATTTATGTATATAAATTGTATATATTACAATAAAGTTAACAATAATCATGGATATTAACAAAAATATAAGTGCATCATAATAAATTAACATCTTATTTAATAAGTTATTAACTTAATAACATCTTAATTATTAAGATCTTATATATTATAAATTATACTATATTTTATTTTATGCTATTATATTACTATTATTACATAATAAATTAAAAAATAAAAATACCATTATGATATCATAAAGTGGTTAATAATTACTTCAAGATGAGTGTTAGTTATGAAACTTATAAAGGAAGTGGTGACAAATGTAAATTTAATAATTGCACTTAATGAGTTAATGAGCTAAGGTATATTGTACTGCTGCTCAGCACATAACTGCATCTCGAACTTGTGATGATTTACAATTATCTGTAACTGTTCAACGTGTGAGATAAACCTTACATGAAGATCAAAACACAGTTTGGAAAAAGCGTAAACTAAAACTAAAACTTACTGTTCGTTATGAAGAAGCTAGATTACACTTTTGCAAACGAACACATGTCTTGGCATGAAGAATGACATCAAGCTCTCTTTAGTGATAAAAAAAGTTCAATCTAGATGGTCCTGATGGCTATCAATATTAATGGCACGAACTTAGAAATGAGGATGAAACTCAGCTGAGTCGTAACTTTGGTGGTGGACCTGTAATGGTTTAGGGGGCTTTTTCCTTTGCTGGAAAACTTCCACTAGCATGGATTTTAACAACACTCAACTCACAATTAGCATTCAATCAAGATTGACTTATTAGAAATTTGTTTGCTTAACCATGTTAAAGAATTGATGGATGAAAATTTAACTTTCTAACAAGGCGATGCTATTATTCATAATTCAAATCTTACAAAAGCTTAGTTTAGAGAAAAAATATTTGCGTAATTGAATAACCCGCATGCAGTCAAGATCTAAACCCAATTGAAAATCTATGTGAAAAATTTTCTAGAGAAGTTTATGAAAATGGTAAGTAATTTGAATCCATATTGGAGCTGAAAACTTGTATCAGAGAAGCTTGGAATAAAATATCTATAGAAATATCCAAAATCTTGTGACTAATATGTCAAGTCGCATATTTGAAGTCATTAAAAATTCAGAAAGCAATACTAAATATTAAATGAGCTACAAAATATTTTCTGTATTTTCTTGTATATAATGTAAATGAGGCTAATTCTGTTTTCTCCACAAATTGAACACTTTTATTTTTTTTCCTTTTGTAATTATTTAACATATTAATTTCTAAATTTTTTAATTATAAAAGAAGAAAGTAAGAAATGAAGTAGATTTAATAATTGTTTCACTGCCATTTACAAAACAAAAAATAAAGGTGAGGCTAATTCTATTTTCTCCCCTGTAATCTTAGCAAAACACTGTATACCTGTAAATATTAGCAAAACACTGTATACATTAACAAAAAAACAACTATATCTTAATAAATATTTTATTTCAAATTTTTTTGTTAACTGGTGCATGTCTCATTAAGTATAATGATCATAGTTCATTTAGTTGTTTAAATAGCATTATTTAGTTTTAGTTAAAATGGAAATTGGTCAAGATCAAATCTGCGTTTGGCTCAGCATGTTGATCTAAATGATTATTCTGATGTGAAATGTGTTTAAAAATTTCGTTTGTCTAAAAATAAATAGGGATATTGTCAACACATTAACAATGACTTATCACCAATCACTTTGAGAAGCAACCCAATTTCTTCAGAAAGCAAAATTGTCAATACCAATGAGGCTTCTTTTACCAAAAAGTTTTTAAAGAGCAATTGGCAAAAATTATTAGTCAAGTAATAAAAAAATTAGCAACAAAAAAGGAATAATATTTTATCGATAAATGTGCTTGTTATAAATGGTTTGTTAGGAATGAAGTTTAAAAAAGATGATTCTTTTTAATTTAAAAGTTGTTTTTTAACTTTTTCAGAGATGTCGAAACGTATTGATAATATAAGTAAGCGTTAATATATTGTTGAATGTTACATGGGCAAATGTTACAAGGATTTTTTTGATGTTTAATATTTAATATATAAATTATTTTCTTAATTTCTATAAGAATTTTTTTTACTAAAGAAATATTTAATAAAAAGTATTTAGTTTTAGCAGAGTTTTATAAATATATTAATGTCATTAGGCTGTAAAAATATTATTTAGTAATAATCTCTGATTTAAAGTTATTAGAATTTATATGAATTCAATATTAGAAAAGTTTGTTTTTATAAAATTACTCATTAAAAAATCAAAAAATAACTGGGTTGTTATTTTTTGAGTAAGTTTTTAAGCAAGTTCAGCGCAACCCTAACTTTATGGAAATGCTGCAAAACGTTGGTGAATGCGAAATAGTAGCGTTAACAAGGCTGAACGTACGGTTTCCGTAACCTTAGGGGTAGTTCAAAAAGAACGTACGCTGATAGGGGGGAGGTCTTCAAAATGCGTATGCGTATGAATTGTGTAAACTCCAAACTTAAGTATGTTTGTACCTATGCCAAATAAGAAGATCTTACAAAAAATTGGGATGGCGGAAGCCTGGGAACAAAAAAGCCCTAAAGCGCTTGCCCCTCTTCCTTCCCAAACGTGAGGCCACTAATGTAGTAAAATTATCAACTTAACCATATAAAACCAAATTTAAATTTGTCGACAGATTTTAAATTTCGTAAAAAAATATTGTAATTACAAAAGTTATCACCAGACCTCCTCATTCGGCATAGGTTTAAACATACTTAAGTTTGGAATTTGCCCAATGTGAAAAAGTGTCCTATCTGGAACATCAAAAAATCCTGCGGGCGCCCATGCACACAAGCCACCCTTTATATATTGTCTAAAAAAAACGTCCGCCTTGAGAATAATTTATTTTTATTTGATTCGTCATTAAAACAAAAAAAATACATTATGCCTAAACCGGGAATCAAACTCCGGTCTCCGCTGACCTCTTAAGGGTCGTCAATAAAGTGCGTGTGCCAAAAATTTTGAAATTTAATCCCCGGCCCTACCCATGTTGCCATGCGTACTTTTAAGTCCATGCGTACTTTTAATTGAAAAAAAAAGGTGGAGTAGGTGCCTAAGATACTTTATACGACACCAAAGCTTTTTGTATGTGGCACAGGATCCCAATTTAAAAAACGTCTTTAAATGTATATACAAATAATAATTTTAATAAAGTTAAATTACTTATTTTGATGTGTTTACTTGGCCGAGGGGTGAATATTTTGAACTTAAAAGGGAATTTTAAACTTGAATATCAAACAAAGATTTGATATATATTTAGTGAATTAGTATTGAGTCTTCCCACGTACATCAAATTATTTTAAAGAAAACCGAACATGTTATCCCACTCACTGACAATAAGTTAAAACTCGAAATATATAATTGAGCCTTAGCATTTTTCTAACGTATTAATTACTTAATCACTGTGCTGTTATCTATAAAATAAAATCAATGAATAATAAAAAAAAATGAACATTCAACTTACTATAACTTTATGGTGCGAAAGAAGGTGTTTGTGAAACTGGTATTGTAGTTTATTTTTTTCCGGCTAATTGCCATACATAGACTACATTAACAAGACCCGCAAAGACTCCAAAGCTCCAAAAGGTGCGTCATAACCCGCTCTACGGACTGAGAGTAAGGTGAGTTTGGGAAGAACGAAGATACCTTAGAGTAAAAGACAGCAGAAGCGTGTTAGAAAGATTGCATAGAGAAAGCAGACGGGAATTGCACACGATGTTAGAAGGTGCAAAACGTACTGATAATTAGGTCACCTAATTAGTGTACGCCGTCAAAATAGTTGTGGGGGAGGGGGTAAGCAAAGACAATTAGCTGCGTTGTTAAATAAGTTTATCTTTAAACCAAATAGAAGTTGAATTGATCAGCAGAGGTAACAAATTATCATATTTAAGATTATTTCGTCAGTCCCCATCCCGCAAACAAAACCCCGACCAGCTACGTAAGGTGACAGAAAGCAATTGATAATGTAACTTGGATACAAACGAAAGAAAAGGGAAAAACATTTCTTGAGAAAAATCTAGGTTTGTTGGGAATCGACATTGAACGTGCACATCGAACTGGAATTATGATGAAATTAAAAAGTTATAAAAATAAAATGAAAATATTGAAAGTAACAAATAGATTAAAATTATCAAATATATATGTCAACGAAGGTTTTTCCGATATTACAGTTGATATTAGAAAAAGTTGTTTGCAGAAGTTAAAGAACGACGTCTAAAGGTAAAAAAAAATTTGCAGTGAGGTATGACAAAATAATTCATTTAAAAAACGCGGTATAACACTCAATCAATGTTCCAAAGTAAAAGTAATGTATTTTTTATTTATTTAAGTTTCTTTTTTTTTATTTTCTTGTCTTTATAAATGGCGGAAACAAATAATTTTAATTTTTTAAATACATTTTCTGGTGAAAACGTACGTCACTTTTTAAAGAACATTGATTCTGACGTAAACATTCTTGACAATTATTCCTTGGGAACCAACTTTTTCAAAGTTCATGAGGTTACAAGTATTCTAAATAAATCACTACATTACATGTCATTACTAAATATAAATATTAGAAACATGAGCAAAAAACTTGAAAATCTAAAATTAATGCTAAATAATATCAATTTTAAATTCAGTATAATCTGTCTCACAGAGACCTGGTGTCAGAGTGAAGATATAAGTAACTATGATTTGCATTTAACAGATTTTAAGTCTGTTCACCAAACAAGAAAAAACGGTATTGGCGGAGGCGTATGCATATTTATGCGAATTGTGAATCATTAACTATAGAGATAGTAAACCGAAAAGAAAAAAATTCGTTTATAACACCTTAATATTGACCACCCAATAAAATGAATATAATAAAAACGGATAGCAGTTACCATTTTCTTGTTTTTTCAACAACAAATACTAAATGCTGCATAAATTCAAAAGCCATAACTGTATACATAAGGCATGGAAACAAAGACTCGATTGCGATCTTTAGACAGCTTTTGCATGAAATCAATTGGGAATTATTGAATGATTGCAATGACACACGTAGCGCATACGGTTTCTTTATCAGCGTCTTTGCAAGGCAATATGATAAAGCTTTTCCTAAAATTCAAAAACTTATAAAATCCAAAAGTGTGCATAGCCCGTGTATGGCTAAAGGTTTTTTAAAATTATCAAAAAAAAAAAGCTATACTGAAAATTTTTAAAAAACAAAAAATATGAAAACGAAACTAAATATAAAAAAAAAATTATTTTGAAAAAATAAAAAATCTAAAAAAAATTCTGTTCTGGTCTTCTTCAGAAATCATTTGGAAACTCTAAAAAAACTTGAACTATAATAAAAGAAATAACAGGAAAAACAAAAATTCTTGCAACCTCCCTAATCGACTAAAAACTGATAAAGGTGAAATTTTTAATAAAAAAAAAAATTGCTGAAAGACTGAATAATTTTTTTATAAATGTTTAGGAAAATTTAGCCAAAGAAATCTCTCCAAGTAGCAAAACATTCCAGTCTTTTTTAAAAAATCAGATTTTATTATGGACAATTGGGAACGTTCCATTAAAGAACTTCGTTCAGCTTTTGATTTGCTTCCGACAAATAAAAGTCCAGGCCTTGATGAAATTAATGCAAATATTTTGAAAAGTGTCTTTGATATTATTGTTTTGCCTCTTACCATTATTTTTAATAATGGACTTTCCTGATCAATTAAAACTTGCTAAAATAATTCCAATTTATAAAAACGGCGACGACTCTTTAAAATCAAACTACAGACCCATCTCAATTATTTCCTGTTTTTCAAAGGTTCTCGAACGTATTTTGTATAATAAAATATATAACTTCATTGATAAAAGCAGTATTTCATATCCTAAACAGTTTGGGTATCGGAGAAATCATTGCACTGAGCATGCAGTGATGGATTTGGCCAGCAATATTTTGAAAGGATTTGATGACAATAGTTATACAATTGGAGTTTTTGTTGATATATAAAAGGCATTCGACACTGTCGATCACGAAATCCTCCTATATAAGTTAAAAAATTATGGAATTAAAAATTCTAATATAAAACGGCTACAGTCTTATCTACAAAATCGTAAGCAATGCGTGACGTATAATTTAACTTGTACGCAATTAGAAGTTATTAGTTGTGGTGTCCCTCAGGGCTCAATACTTGGTCCTCTGCCGTTTCTTTTATATATTAATGACATCCACTTAATCCTCTAAATCCTATAATTTTGTTCTTTTTGCCCGGGGCAATAATTTTTTTTTCCGGGTCTAATTTAAAATTTGTTTTTTAAAACACAGAGCTCTTAAATCTCAATGACTGGTTTAAAGCCAATAAACTGTCCGTAAACATTGATAAAACTAAATACATTCTTTTCACAAAACCTTCGAAAACTGATAGCATACCCCTGAAACTTCCTGATTTATTTATAAACAACATTAAAACAAAAAGAGTTCATTCAATGAAAATCCTAGGTATAATATTTGACGATCATTTGAATCGGAAAAATCGTATCCAATTAGTGGAAAACAACATTTTAAAAGCTCTTGGAATCCTTTTCAAAACGAAGCACCTTTTGAATATAATGTGCTTAAAAAGCTTGTATTTTATATTTATTCATAGTCACATTAATTATTGCAACATAGCGCGGACAAGTAAATATTCATCTTTAAAAAAAGTTTATAGCAAACAAAAGCAGGCGAGGCGGTTAATTTTGAATGCACGTATATATGGGCATGGGCCGAGCCTTTACTTAAAAAATTATTGTTTCAAAATTTTTGAACTAAACATCTATCAAAGTCTGATATTTATGTTTAAAACTCAAAACAACATGCTTTAAACATATTTTCAGCCTCATTTCACTTTAATTAATCACAAATACTCTACAAGACATTCCATTGGCAATTTTCTTATCCCTACAACATCCCTTAAAAAATTAGACTTCTTATATACATGGCGAGGACCACGTTTGTGGAAATATATCCTGAATAAAGACATGAAAAACTTAACTTCAATTAAACTATTTAAAAGAACAGTTAAACAATATTTATTAAATTTAAATAACAAAAACATTCTTTTGTATTTTTAAAATCACTTATATATTTATTTGTTAACACGTGTATATGCATCTTATAACTTATGTATATTTTATGAACTGTTATATGTTATAACATGTATAAAACTTGTAATATGTATAAAGTTTGTTATTTGTATGAAACTTATACAACGTATATTTTAGGAACTTAATACGTAAAAAAAATTTTTTACGAACATATGAGCATGGTGATAAGCATTTGCTTTCTACTTACTCCTGTCAGAATATAAAGATTTAATTTTTACAAAAAACATTGTAAAATGATTGTTTATTCCTACAATTTAAAAATTTTTGCAGAGAATATGTTCTTCTATTTAAGAAACTCCAACGCGTTTTACCTAAACATAAAAATACTATACGCGTTCACAAAAAACAAGTTCGTATCGTCAAAACCAAGTTACAACTGCTTTTAATAAATATGAGAATTACATCATTTCAAATTGTAAATCCAATCTAAAATGGCTCTATTCATATGTAAATAGTCAAAAATCTTGTAAAAATATAATTTGCTTTCTTTTTGAATGGTAATCAACTTGTTGTTAAAATCAATTACAGAATGTTTCAATCTTCTTTTTTTCAAATCTAACTAACGAGGGCTTTATATTTTTTTCAAATGTAACTTGTTTTATTTTTATATTTATCATATTTATTCAGAATGCGAAATATATATATGCAATCCAAAATAATAACTTAAAAATGAAAAACCCAAACAAACACAACTTGCTCCTGCCATTTCAATATTTATCCTAAAATATATGCACTTAACTATGGGGAGCCACAAAAGGGCAACTTTAGAGCAATTCCACATGCCTCGATATTTTGCTTTTATTGAGGAAATGCAATTTCACTATATCTATGTGTATAAAAAATATTTTAAACTTAAATTATTTTGGTAAAAAAATATATGTTCCTTAGGATAGACTTTTTTTTTTACTTTCTATTTTACAAGTTATTGCACAATTAAGAGCGTCATGGCGTGACAAATCAATGTCACGTTGTGACACGCGTACTTTTAGCTATATCTGTAAAAATATAAAAAAAAAACATGAAAAGTTTAGTTTTTATAATACAGTTAGGCTGTTTCAATATTATAATAAAGTTTTTTTTTTTAATTTTAAAAATCTAAATACTGCAAACTTTTGTTTTCTTGATTAAAAACGCAATATCGCGTGTCATGGAATTGCTGTTTATGTCTATAATCGTATTCAATTTTTTCAGTGGGAAAATGATTTTTTAACGCGGCTCTTTATCTTTAAAATGATTGAAGCAAACTCGTGAACTTTTCTTTATACAGAAAAAAATCAGTTGTTCCAGGAGCGCTTTTTAGACGCTTAACAAGTTTGATCCAAATTTCACAATGAGAAGGGCATGCTTTTATAGTTATAAAAGGAAATAACTAAATAGGTGCTGCACAATATACATCCAATTTCCTCTTATTTTACATTTGAGGAGTGGACTTGCAAAACCTGATAATTCACTTTTTTGTCATTTCGAGATAATTGGCAAAAACTGTTTTCAGAAAATCTGTTTGTTATGCAGTTGTAATTGAAACACTATTGTATGCATATTAATTTGTGATAGAAATATTGGATTCTGCATGTCCTGAATTATTTTCCTGATGCAAAATTACAAGAGCTATCCAGTGGTGTGCGCAAGTCAGATTTTTTGAAAAAGTGAATTATCAGGTTTTCCAAGTCCATTCCTCATTTATGTTCAGCGCATATTTCATATTTCCGTATATTTTATAACTTCCATTTGAGCAACGTTTTACGACACAATGATATGCCATTGCACCAATAACTACTTATTAAAATTTAACCAAGAATGATAAAAGTTAAATTTCAAAACGTTTTAATTTCAAAATAATTATTTAACTTGACTCCATAAAATAAACCATTTTTAATGTTTGTTTAATCAAAAAATTTTTTGTTACAACTTTCGGGAATATCGAAAATCGTGTATTGCAGACCATTTTAAGGAAACCGCGAATCTTCTCATGGATGCAGTTGTAGAGCAATTGCAAGAAACCGTGACACCTTCTTGAACCATTAGTTCAAATAGTTCATTAGGCACACAATGTAAATTAAACTCTTATTTAATGTGAATCACAATGTGTGTGTGTTTTTTTAAAGAAAATTCTAGATATAGAAGACTTTTTTTTAAGAATTGACGATTGTCCCCCCCCCCCCTCCACTTTGAAACCGGTGTCGTCAGCCCTGCAACCTGCAACGTCCTATAAGTTTACTGGATTAAATCCTTAAAAAAAATTTTTTTTTAATGATTTTTTTTTACTAGTTTTATCAATGATAAATATTAACAAAAAATAAAATAAAACTTGACTGAAGTAGCATAATTTTAAACAACTCTGAGTTAAAGCGTTACGTCAGTTCATTAACATCATTAAGCAATAATGTTCAGAACATAATCTTGTGTTTAGGGATTTAATGTTTCTATATAGCTTACATGTGCAATAAATACATAAATTAGCATTTAATTTTAGATATTTTTTTAATGTTTTTTTTGGGGGGGTTTAGAAAAATTTAACGTCAAATGGTTATAATCACAAAAATAACAAATCACAGCGTTACGTCAGAAACAAACATATATTGTCAATATATGTTCGTCAATAATACTGTTATATATAATATGCGTTCGTTCGTTAACAATATTATTGTTCTACTTGAAGTTGAATGCAACTAATCTAAGAATTTAATATTCACCAGTTTTACTTATACATAAACACACATCGGTGTTAATATCATGAAATTTATCAAATATAGTTATTGAAAGAAAAGTTATGTATATTGTTTTTGTATGCTGCTTTGTAAATGTACTTGCTACCAAAAATTTACATGCTTCTTATTATTATAGAATTAGTGGTCAAAAACTAAATATTGTAGATAAAATAAAATATCTGGGCATATTATTAGATGAAAATCTTTTGTTCATTCAACAAATTAAGTCCATATCAAACAAATTAAGTCGAGCAAATGGAATGCTTACCAAAATAAGGCATTTTGTGAATTATGAAACCCTTGTGAATATTTGGCATGCTATTTTTAACTCCCACCTACGCTATGGTTGTCAGATATGGGGGCAAAGTCCATCCATTTATAAAAAAAAACTTACAAATCTCCAGAATAAATCTTTAAGAATAATTCACTTTCAGCCTAACAGTTTTTGTTCTGACATACTGTATAATCTTTCTAAAATTTTAAAGCTTGACGAACTTATCTACTTATCAAACTGTGTTCTTGTATGGGACATTGTCCACCATAATACGCCTAGCTGCTTCACTAGCTATTTTAAATTCAAAAATGATGTTCATAGTTATAAACTTAGGTCTGTATCTTATTGTAGTCTTTCTATGCCTTTAAAACAAACACACAAGTATGGCATAAAGTCAATAAAGTATCAATCAATTCTATGTTGGAACTCTCTTCCTGTTGAAACTTAAAAAATATTCTCTAAAATATTAAATAGAAATGCCTTTATAACCCATGTAAAAAAATTTATCTTCAGTAAAAATTATCAATGAATTATCAGTTATGCAATCACCCCCTAGTTATTCTCTATAACTAAATTTTTAATATAATAAAAGTAACATAGAAATAAATAAATATAACTCATAAATAAAAATAAGAATAAAAATATAAAACCAAAAATAGAAATAAAACCCATAAAATAGACATAAAAATATAAAACTCATAAAATAATAATAAAATAGAAATAAAAACATAAAACTAAAAATAAAACATAAAAATATATAAATGTTCATTTAGTCACAATTAAGTACCCTCATTTTCATCATCCTGTAAAGTTATATGGCTCTAAAATTTGTGGCACTACTAAACCATATAACATGTAATAAATAAACAATAAACTATTTTCTATGCAATCGTCCCGCTAAATTCTCTATAACAATTTTTTTTTTTATTTTTTTTTTATTTTTTCTTTAATTCATATTCAATTTTTCTATGCTTGAAAAATGCTGGATCACAACAAAACTCCTATGAATTCTACTTCTTTGACTCTTCTTCCTTTCTTTCCTTCTTTTTACTGTTATATTTTTTGTTATTGATATTGTTATGATGTTTATATTTATTATTATTATTATTATTATTTTTTTGCATTATCCTTATGATAATCACTGTAATATATATAGATAAATATATAGTAAAATATATACCTATATATAGTAAAATATATAGATAGTACTTATTATATTACTGTATTTAATATTATTATTACTATTTATTACTATTATTATTACTATTTATTTTTATTTATTTTTTATTACTTATTATTATTATCATTATTATTATGCTATATTTATACCATCATAGGTCTTTACGCGTCATCAGTTTATAACTGTTTGTAAATGTCCCGCACGATTGTATATATACAGTTATTATTAAAGTGAAAATATATTAATTTGATTTGATTTGATTTGATTCTGAAAGCTGCAATAACAAGTTTGAAGAAAACAACTATATAACTTGGAAAAAGCATTTTGGATGGAGAAAGTCATCTCGAAACAATAGAAAATTTTAATCTGAAAGAGTTTTGCCAAAAAAAATTTCATCTAAAACCAGTACAAATTTTTTGTTTGTTTGTATATTTTATCATTGAGCAGTAGAAGTAAATAAATATTAAAAAGTAAATGTAACAAAGTTCAAAATTTTTTGAAAACCAAAATTTGTTCTGCAAGTTTATTTTTATTATAGTAAATTTTGTAGAGCATTAATATGCTATGAAATTGACATAGCATATACATTTTTAACTTGTTTTCCATGATGCATTATAAATATTTGACTTCATTTTTTTTTTAACATTTCCAACATCATTTTTTTTCTAACATAAAACTAAATTGAATTTGATGAATCAGTATTGAATGTGTTAGTTTCCGCATAAGTATATGTTTTAAGTAATTATCTAAGTTAATGTTTTAATAGTTAACTTAATTATTACTATAATTATTAGTGTAGTTGTTAAGAACTTTTAATAGAGATAAATATACATACATACATACATATATATATATATATATATATATATATATATATATATATATATATATATATATATATATATATATATATATATATAATGTTTTATAATATATAAATTGTATATATATATATATATATATATATATATATATATAATATATATATATATATATATATATATATATATATAATATTTTGTGTAAAATTATTTGTGATAAAATAGAACAAAAAAACCTCAAACAGTTTTTTTAAATATATAAATCCAATAATGCAACAAGTTATTTTGGTCAATAAGTAGCCAATATTTGGTGGAAATCATAAGTGACTCATGCGTCATTAACCATAGATCTGTTCAGCTCTGGAAGATCTATGCTTGCCTGTATACTCAAAAAAGTAAATTACTAATGAAAACATTAAGGAAAAAATCATTAAGTGTTTCCAACCAAATTGATCCTTTATACTACATTTTCAGTTTTCAATAACTAAATAAGCAAGTAAAAAGAGTGACAGAAATCTTTTGTCTTTATGTTTAAATATTGTTTTTGTTTTTTTAATCTAAAAGCTTAGCATTAGTATTGCATAGTACTGGCTTTCAAGAGCATTAACTATTTTCATATTGTTTTATTTTCATAAGTTTCTTAATGCACATGTTTTCTGGCATTGTTTTCTTTACTCTATTAAACAGCATTTAAGTTGTTTTTTCTCCCATTTTCAGTTTTTCTTTTTAAGCCTGTTCCCTTTACAATGCTTCAGAGGAAAAACAGAATTGAATTAATGACTTTGGCAAAATAAATTTTTGGGACTCATATTTTTTTTATTTGTGCTAATAATACAATGTATGTACACCACATGTATTATATGTACCCATGTAGTTTGTTCGCCACATATGTTGTATATACCAGTGATTTTAATCACAATTTCTCAAAGACTTTGACCTTCAGTATTATTATAGTATTTATACTTTTTTCTCAACTCCTTAGGCTCAAAAAGTTAATTTAACTTCTTCAATATAATTAAATAGCTAAAGCACTTGAAATATCCTTTAAAAGAATTTTAAAGGACTTTTTCAAGTGTTATACATGTGTATCTATAAATATGTGCATCATATTTAAATACAAGATGTAACATTAAAAAGAGAGTGTCACATTTCAGACTATAATATTTAATTGTAAGTGTTTATTTTTATTACCGATGAATTTATATTTATGTTAATTTTTATTTTAAGAAAACTGATGAAGGAGACTTGAAAGTTCACTTAATTGAACCATTAAAGGTTTTTTCAGGTAATATTAACAAGTATGGTGCTCCAGAAAAATGTATATTCAACATTTCATACTTCAAACAGTTACTAATAAATTATACAAGTTTATTGAAACCCTGTTGTCACCTTAATGGTGAACACTTTACAGCTAAAGTAAAATTAAAGAAGTTGTTAGATTCAGAATATTGTGAAAAAGAGCTCTTGGATATATTGAATGATTTTTATAAGGTAAAAAAACTTTTTTTTAATGGCAAATATTGTTTTTTTTTGGTGAAAAAATGCCTATATACACCAATGTTTCCACTTAATTTCTTTAGGGAAGGCATATATATTTATATATTGAAAATATATAAGTATATTAAAATATATTAAAAATATAAACAAATTTTAGAGATCACTACTCATGATTCTCGTAGATTTTTCGACACCCAAAATTTTTTTTAAAAACACGAAGGTTTCAAAAAAGTATTAAAAGTGCTCATATTACCCAATCCACTTGGTAATATGAGCACTTTAAATTAGCTCAAAAAAATAACATTAATTATATAAAAAAAAAACACCTGATAATTAGAACTAATTTTTGGAGTGTAATGATTCGTTATTAACAAAACTTGTCATTAAAAGATCAAATTTTAAGCCACTTTTTATTGAAACAATACTTCTTTGTTTTTTCGAAAAAACAAAAAAAGGAATTTAGTTGGTCATTTTTTCAATTTTATTAACTCAAACCTTTAAACAGTAAAAATTCAAATTTTTTAAATTTCAATTACTGAAAATTTTTTATTATTGTAAAAGTTTTCAACTATATTTTGTTTTTATTCAAAATTCAATTAAAACCACTGCAGTTTTAGGACTTTAAACTAGGTAATTTCAATGAATAATAAAGTCAAAACAAAATGTTTGTATGCATTTTTTTTCATATAAAAATGAAACAGATCCTAGGTAATATTTTTTTTATATATAAAAAAATAAATTGTATTATTTTAGCACCAATATTTCGGGCCACAGATTTTTTCATGCGTGATGATATTATTTTGACAACGCAAAAAATTGAATAGCATTTTAATTAGATGATAGCCGCTAATTACTGCTTATACTGATTCCTGTTATTAACACATAACATTGATTCAAGAAATACAAAGCAATATTAACTTTACTGCTTACATTAAAGAAATCTTTAAGTATGCTCATATTACTCTAATCTATCCTATACAATGAAATGCAAACTACATTTCATTGTATAGAATAGATTAGGATACATTTTCTAATGAAATGCAAACTACATTTCATTGGAAAGAGTTGTAAAAACTTGTATGTATATATATATATACGGAGTTTCACGATTTATGCAATCATCGGCTTGATATATATATACAAAGCCTTTCTGGGAAGCGCGTGTGGTGGAAAAAGCTTGATATATATATACGCCTTGTATGCCCACACTTAAAGTAATTTTTTTAGACAACTTGACCTCGTTTTTATATAGTAAACATTTAAATAAAGTTTTAAGAAAATAGAGAATAAATCAGCAATACTCAAAGAAAAGAACCAAGGAATATACGAAATAGAAAATCTAAATAAAATAAGCTAAAAAAAATTATTAATAAAAAAGAAAATTGTCGTCAAAAAAATAATATATCTAAATATTTACTGTTTTGGTTTCCTTATTTTTATACCGTTTGTTATTTTCTACTACCAAAATTGATACAAGTCTAGGAAAAAAGTAGATAAGAGTATAATTTTCTTTATATACTGACTGAATATAATTATATTTAGTCAGTATTTAAAGGAAATACTTTAAAAATTATGCTAGAAACACTGACAATTTTTATTTTGTTTTTCAAATGTCTTTGCTAAACTTTACTGTTTTTATCAAAGCACAGGAAAGCAAGAAAACTAATTGCTATTTATTTTTGTAAACAAGTTTTTGATGTAAAAAAATGAAACGATGCCTCAAAATTTTGTAGAAATTTTGAGGCATCGTTTTGTAATTCGAAGAAATGTAATAAACAAAAAAACATAAGAAAAAAAACTAACAAAATTTCTTATAGTTCTAGCGTACAAAGCCAATTTCTTAATAATATGGACTATTTTCAATTATATAATTATATGGCCAGTAAATAAATTGCATATCACAACTTTTAATTGAACCTGTCATTTCGAAAAGGACAAAAGTCCAAAACTTTTAACAGTTGTTTATAAGTTTGAATTAAAAATTTCTGTATGATTTATGTTTTTTTATAAAAAATAAAAAATAAATAAGTTATATACGTTCTTTATTTATCTATTATGTTTTATCTATTTTATCAATTATGTTTAATTTCTTTAGCAACCTAGACATTATTTTAATAAAAATCATATTTTTGTTGATTTTAAAAAGTTTTAGTAAATGGACTTGTGCTCTTTTCAAAATGACAAGTTCAATTGTTGTTAAATCATTACAAAAGATGTTTTTTTCAACAATGACTCTAAAAATAAGAATACAAAAGTTGTTTAAAAATTTTATAAAATAACTTTATAAAAAAATAAAAACATAGACTGACAAATAGCCTGACTCGCAACGGAGTGCTGCTACATCGACTGAGGGTTTGGTTTGGTTTATATATATATATATATATATATATATATATATATATATATATATATATATATATATATATATATATATATATTTATATTTATATTTATATATATATATATATATATATATATATATATACATATATATATATATATATATATATATTTATATTTATATTTATATTTATATTTATATTTATATTTATATATATATATATATATATATATATATATATATATTTATATTTATATTTATATTTATATTTATATTTATATTTATATATATATATATATATATATATATATATATATATATATATATATATATATATATATATATATATATATACATTTGTGATTTTTTTTTTCTTAAATGAATTGTTTTCAGGATTTGTTTATTTTCTGATTTGTTTTTTTTCTTAATTTATTTTCTTTTTTAATTTAGTGTTGTTTTTGGCCATCTTTAAAAGTAATGTTTTTGTTTTTTAGTACTAAAGTTTTTATTCATAAAGTACATCATGCAAAATTTATCTTTTGAATAGAAGTATGATCATTTGTTTGTATCCGGGGAGATTTTATTCAACATTAAGCAATTTTGAATAACTTTAAATCTCTTCGTGGAAACCAAAATTATTTTAAAGTTAAATTTAGTTTGATTTACTGAATGAATAAAGTATATCTTTATATCAGTAAATTTACTTTGAAATTTAATCAAAACAACCAGTTAAGTTACTACAGTATGTTACAGTTACTCAGCTATTAAATTTACTTAATATACACAAAGACTCACAAAATTTAGACATAAATGTTTTTCTTTATATCTTATATGTTGTTAACACATAATATAAGCTTCTAACTAAAATTATTTTAAAATGAAATCTTGAATGGAATTTAAAAAATGGGATACCATTTTTTTCTATTTTATTTGAAACAATACCAAGATCAAACATTTTCTGTAAACATGCAAGTTGTTTTTAGGAATTTTATTTAAAAAGAAATCTATTTGAACAAAATTTAAAATTGAAAAAAATTGGAAAAATTTAAAAGAATTTTAACGCTCAATAATTATAAATTTAGTTCAACAGCGTCTGCAATACCCAGCATAGCAAGAATTGATGCTGAAAGTTAAATGTATATCTAGCTACAGTAACAATATCAGATTTAGAACATAGTGCAAGTGAGGGAGAAAGTTTTGCTAAATTATAAACATTTTTGAAAGTTAATTGTATTTTATTTCTTAAAAATAGTTTTAAAAGTAAAAATATTTATTGCAAACATTAAATCGGTGACTATTGCTAAATTTAAAATAAAAATTAAATTATAAAAAATTTAAATTAAAATTAATCAACTATTTTACTTCTGTTCGAAGAAATTTTTTTCTAAAAAATATTTAAATTTTTTTCTAAAAAATATTTAAGCATATTCTTGAATTAAAGTAAAATTATTCAATTTATTAAACCAAATTTTTTTGTTTCACGTTTTATTGCAAAACAATTTGAATGAAAAAATTGAATGAAAACATCAACTTAAAAACTTGAATGAAAAACTTAATTATACTTAAATTTTTCAATAGTACGCTAGATTAAGGAATAGTCAATTATAAAAAAAGTGGTTTTTGTGCTTTATCTTACCTGTTTAGTCTATAGATTATAGACTCCTATGGTTTAAAGGCATATTTTTGTGCAAAAACGAAGTTTAAAGTTTAATGGCGATAATGTTTTAATTTATTAATTAGAACAATTCTATTTACTTCGTTTTATTTTAAATGCGTTTTATGTTATTAAGGTTATAAAGAAAATAAAACAGCAATAAAACAATACTAAATAAGATAATAAATTTTTTAACATAGCAATGTTATTTTGTAAAGTGTGTGCATCCATTTCATTATTAACTTCAGCTATTACTTTACAATCATCTGCACACACCAACAATTGGTTTGTAAGTTGACTTGGATGATCATTTATGTACAGTACCCAGTAGTTTTGATCTCTGAAGAAAAAAATTAATCTAAAATAGTTACACTCATTTTATTGAAACCAACAATTTTCTTTTATTAGTTATTCCTCTATATATTAAGGCATTCTAAACTGTTTCAATTCAGTATATTGAAGTCTTCATCCGTTTTTGGTTGACTCACTTCTTTCAGCAAAGTAGCCTATTTTTTTTATTTTTGTTGAAAGATGTCTATCTTCGAAAATTTTGGCAGTATGAAGTTCTGTATTCTTAAAAAAGCAGAAATTGTCATCATTCTCCTATTGCAATAAGTACTAGGGACATAGGAAAGGAAATTAATCGACATCATTCGACGGTAGCAAGATGGCTGAAATAGTATTTGGCAGATTCTGAACATAAGACCCCAATCAAGGTAAAAATGTCTGAAACGATGGTGTCTCGATAAAAATACTAATCTTGGGCAGATGTTAAATGCACCTAGCTACTGTCTTGTAGAAAGCCTCCTAGGCAAAGACTTAAGGGGTAAACAGATTCTATCTGTTGACCAGCCTCGCACCCCTTCTTCATCTATTAGGCTGGCGCAGATGTATTTTTAATACATTGTTTCCAGTTTAGGATGTTGAATGCTGGATCTTCTTGACTCAATGCATGGGTTTGCTTGTGTCACTGTTTTTATGACTAGGCAACTCATTCTATTATCTCCTTATGAGGGTACAGCTCTAAAACTCAGTTTTATGGTTCTGAGGCCGGCTGGTAGTCAGGTTTCCCGAACTTTGTGGTAGTTCTCAGAGAGGCTGATTCCATTAACAGCTGAAAAATATCAAAGTATTAACAGTGCCATGTTGCGCATGGATGGTGTCCCTGTTTGTACTTTTGGTGTGAATTGCGGAGGCCACATTTGGAGCCCTTTGTTATGGCTTAGGGTTAATTAGTAGTAATAAGGCAATTGCTTGGGCTATTAAACCGTGTTCTGAGTACTATCTATGCTTTGAGTCAAGTTCTTCAATCTAATTTAAAAATGAATAAAGTACCAAAAACTATAAAACACAAAAAACCATCATCATCACCAAGTTCTCTAAACCTATCATTCACCAATATTCGTGGTCTTCGAAGTAACTTTTCTTCTGTTGAGTCTTATCTCTTGCAAAGTTCACCAGACCTACTTGCTCTTTGTGAGACTAATTTGAGTTCGGCTGTCTCATCTTGTGATCTTAGTGTTGATGGTTATCTTTCTCTGATTCGTAAAGACTCCAATAGTCACATGCTTGGCCTGGGCATTTACATTCGTAAGAATTCACCTATTTGTCGTGAAACTAGGTTTGAATCCACAGACTATTCTTTCATGTGCTTTCGTTTAGCACCACTTCGCTCTATTGCCTTTTTCTTTGTTCTATATCGCTCTCCTTCATCTCAAGACTGCATTCTTTTTGATGTTATTTCTGATCATATTGACCAAGCCCTCTCTCTTTATCCATCAGCTAATATAGTTGTTGTCAGTGACTTTAATGCTCACCACTCTGAATGGCTTGGCTCTAGTGTCAGTGACTCTGCAGGCATTAAAGCCCACAACTTTTGCCTTTCTCAATCCCTAACTCAAGTAGTCAACTTTCCAACCCGCTTTCCTGACAACCCTAATCATTTACCTTCTCTACTCGACTTATGTCTTGTTTCTGATCCTAGTCAGTGCTCAGTTTCTCCACATTCACCCTTAGGTGCTTCTGATCACAGTTTGATCTCTTCAAAACTAATATCTCATTCTTCTTCATCACCTGAATCCCCCTATTATCGAACCTCTTACAACTACAGTAAAGCTGACTGGGATTCTTTCCGTGATTTTCTTCGTGATGGCCCTTGGGTAGAAATCTTTCAACTTCCTGTCGACAAATGTGCTTCTTACATAACTTCGTAGATTCAGGCTGGCATGGAATCTTTTATTCCCTCTCGACGATTCCAGGTCAAGCCTCACTCTCCTCCATGGTTTTCCTCACACTGTGCTGCTGCGATTGCCAATCGAAACCGTTACTTCCATATTTATCAGCAAAACAAATCTCCAGAAAACAGACGTCTGTTTATTACTGCTAGAAACAACTGTAAAAAGGTTTTGTCTAACGCCAAAACCCGCTATTCTCAGGTCATGAAATCTCGTATCTCATCTCAAAAATTAGGCTCTCGTGACTTCTGGAGAATCTTTAATAATATCAATAATAAGGGCAAATCTATAATTCCACCTCTCTTGTATAGTTCAGACTTTGTCACCTCACCTAAAGACAAAGCCGAACTGTTTGCTAAAAATTTTTCATCAATATCATCTCTGATTCCACTAATTGCGTTCTACCTGATATTGCCAACAAACAGGTTGATCCATTGCTTGACATTCATATCACTCCAGCATCTGTATCTAAAGTGATTTCCTGCCTAGACTCTTCTACAGCTTGTGGCCCAGACAACATACCTGTTATTGTCTTGCAGAAGTGTTCTCCGGAGCTGTTCTCTATACTCTCAAAACTATCCAACAAGTGCTTATCAGAGTCTTGTTTTCCAGCCTGCTGGAAAGCTGCATCTGTTATTCCTATCTTCAAAAATTCTGGGGAGCAATCTGATTTGTCTAACTACCGTCCCATAAGTCTTCTTCCTATCATAAGCAAGGTTTTTGAATCTTTAATTAACAAACACTTAATTTCTCATCTTGAATCTAATAACTTACTTTCTGACCATCAATATGGATTTCGATCTTCTCCTTCTACAGCTGATTTGCTAACAGTAATAACTGACAGGTTTTATCGTGCATTAGATAAAGGTGGAGAGGTTAAGGCCATCGCTCTTGACATTTCAAAAGCGTTTGATAAAGTTTGGCATGCTGGTCTTCTCCATAAGCTTTCTTCTTATGGTGTATCCGGCAACATCTTTAAGATCATTGAATCCTTCCTTTCCAATCGTAGCATAAAAGTTGCCCTTGATGGACAACACTCTTCTTCTTATTCTGTAACTTCAAGGGTTCCTCAAGGTTCTATCCTTGGCCCTATACTCTTTTTAATTTACATTAACGATCTTCCAGATATTCTCACATCAAAGGTGGCATTGTTTGCTGATGATACTACCATTTATTCTTGTTGTGATAAGAAACCAACACCCTCTGATTGCTTGGAGGGGGCATTTGAGCTTGAAAAGGATCTTACTTCTGCTACAGCATGGGGCTCACAGTGGCTGGTGAACTTTAGTTCAGGTAAAACTCAATTTTTTTCAGCCAATCGTTATCGCAATAATTTAGATCTTCCTATATTTATGAATGGTGATGTACTCGATGAATCACCTACTCTTCATCTTCTAGGATTAACTCTTACTTCCAATCTTTCTTGGAAACGGTATATCAAATCGGTTGCAAAATTTGCATCTGCTAAGGTTGCATCTCTTTATCGAGCTCGCCACTTTCTTACTCTGGATTCTATTCTCTATCTCCATAAATCTCAAATCCGGCCTTGTATGGAATACTGTTACCATATCTGGGGTCGGATCTTTTAATGATGCCCTTTCTCTTTTAGACAAGGTGCAAAAACGCATTGTAAACATAGTTGGACCTGCTCTTGCAGCCAACCTTCAACCATTATCACATCGTCGTAATGTTGCTTCTCTTTCTCTTTTCTACAAATACTATAATGGGCACTGCTCTAAAGAGCTAGCGTCTCTTGTGCCATCTACTAAAATTCATTCTCGTGTTACTCGTCATTCAATTAAGTTTAATCCTTTTTCTGTGACTGTTCCTAAGTGCTCCAAAAACGCTTATTTGTCTAGTTTTTTTCCTCGAACATCAGTTCTTTGGAATTCGCTTCCTTCATCTTGCTTTCCTGATTCATATAATTTGCAATCTTTTAAATCGTCCGTCAATTGTTATCTTTCTCTACAATCTTCATCTTTTCTCTTACAGTAACTTCCAACTTTAATGAGTGGCTGCTTGCAGCCTTGTTGGAAGCGAAGATGTTTAAAAAAAAAAAAAAAAAAAAAAATTTAAACCTTTTAATTACAATGGTTTAATCATTAGACAGCTGCAAACACCAGACATACTATTATGTTAACACCGAGCATACTATTATGTAAACACCAAGCATATTATGTAAACACCAAGCATACTATTATTTAAACACCAAGCATTCTATTATGCTAACATCACGAACACTATTTTGTAAACACCAAGCATACTATTATGTAAACACCATGCCTACTATTATATAAACACCAAGCATACTATTATGTAAACACCAAGTATTCTGTTATGCATCCATTATAAACTTAATAAACTTTTTCAGTTTTTTTTTGGTCTCTAACAAAAATATTCACTTTATTACTTTTTTTTTTTTCAGTTGTTGAAGTCATTTTTTGTTTTATGCTCAAAAGATACTGTATATATTTTATAATAACTTTTGATGATCATTAGAATTTTTTTGAAAGCGTTATTAGAAATAATAAAACTGCAATCCTAGTGGAACTACAAAAATATAAATGAATTGTGAAGACTTTTCAATAATTTTTTTGTTGAAAGGCAAATTTATTTCTAAGCAAATTGAAAATCCATACTTTCAGAAATGTGCGTATTTTAAAAATCTTTTTTTTTCTGAGTTGGAATTCTAACCTACTTAGGGCTAGTCATGATTATGTCTTAACCCTTTGCTTAATAGGATCATTTGAGAATTAAATACCATATTTAGGTATAAACTTGTTCTAGCTACTGTGTATCATTCTTTCTCCAACCATTTCACATTTTGTACAGTAATATTCCCCTGTTTATCCGATTGTATTAAAGATGAAACATTTAGGTCACAAACAAATCCAATTATATGATTTGGAAAGTGAATTTGTTTCATTGAATATTATATTGCTTATTTTTAAGACCAACCAAAATTAAATGATAAGTAGTAGTAAGATAAATAGTATTGTGGAAAGGTTGGGGAAGTGGTATCTGCATACATTATAATATTAGTGAAGGTGAACAAATGAGTTGATGGAGAGGTACTTCAGTATCCAAACTGTCAAAATCTATGTTACCACCTCTTGAGTCTGTATCAGAGCTACGCTCTTTTGTAGCTTGCTTTATTCAATCTCTTGTCAATCTGTGAGCATAATAGCTAATGAAAAGGAATTATTTTGTGTATATTTGCTACAAAATAAATTTTTCATTGTTAATATAAAAAACTTATATGTTTAGTGATATTTAATTATATAATCATAGTCAATTTTTAACATTACATTTAAAACATAGCAAGCAATAATTTTACAAATATTGTTTTTTTTTTAACTTTATTTAGTAGATATAAGGCATTATTGCTAATTTATTCATAACTAAAATTACAGTAGTTTTATACAAATTTACATTCCTCTCAATAGTGGCCTATATACAACTTTTATTTTGAATAAATCTGCAATAAAAACTGAATCACTGTATAATTAAAAATAAAAATTGAAAAATAGTTGACATTTAAATACTAAATAAAAATAATATTTTTATATATTTTTCAAGACCTAATTTGTTCAATTATGTATGAGCAATATATATTGCTTGACCAATACATATTGTTAAAACATTAAATAATTCAATAACAAAAAATAAAATAGGATTTAAATACTCATATACTCATTTTGAAAACATGAATTCATTTTATGTAACTAATATGCATCTATGCGCACGCACTTTAATACAATGTTTCACATTTGGGAAGACCAAACGAAGAGTACTGCAAATAACTATCTTGCCTTTGAAAAATATAGCACATTTCTTGAAAATAAAAACTATGGCATATGGTGTATAATTTAATTACAAAAAAAAAAAAAAAATTCAATGGAGCTATATGTTGAATAAAAATGAGCAAGATAGTGAATGATATACTTCTATTTAAAAGTTTATTCTTTATTTATTTTATCGTTTTTTAAGTTTGTTTTTCTTTTCTGTTTATGGTTTGTTTATTTAAAATTTTCTCCTTAATTTAGTTTGATTTTTTCAACGCATTTTTTAAAACACAAAATTATCAATAGATGCAAAAATCTACGGTCTAGTTGTCAAAAAAAAAAATTTATGTGTGGTCATATGGCATGCAACTGCACCTGTCTCCTGTGAATTTTGAGGCTTGTTATATGTAAGACTTAACTGGGAGCATGGTTATTATATAAGGGGTGCTGTCAACATATGTCAAAAGTTCTTTGATGCTTAAAATCAGATCTGCATAATCACATAATTGTATTATGTGATTAAAATAAAATATTACAGTTTATTTTTAATGAAATATAATATTTGTTTTTTATTAATATTTATTTATTATTTATTATCTATTAATTACGATTAATTTACCATATTTGATTATATAATTTATTTTTTTTGTATTTTCTATTTTAATTTATTCTAAATTGTTTATATTACTCATAATTTATATTAGTTGTCTTTATTATACTAATTGTTTATTATAATTTTATAGGTTAGATTTTCATTGTGTGTAACTTGTATTAATTGCATGAAGAGTCAGTTCATTCAAATAATATAACTGATAAACGTTCGACCAGCTTTGGTCAATAAATGATTTTCTTGGAGAAGAAAAGTATTAAATTGTGCTTGGTTTATTTTCAAAACAAAAAAAAAACATTTTGAGAAATCTATGATAAATAAAGTTAATGAAATCAGAGATAATTTTGTAGAAGTATAAGTATTTGTTACTGTCTTAGTATTTGCTACAGAAATTGAATTAAATATATGTGTTTTTGTTAAAAAACTTTTTTTGACTTTTATATAATATAAAAGCTATCATTTTTATGCAATACAATAGTTTTTCTGTAAAATATTTATTATTTTTTGAAGTTTTTATATTATTTTACTTCATTAAGTATCTTTTTTTTTCTTGCTGGAAATTTTTAGGTACTTTTGAAAAAAGTTTGTTTTTAAATATTTGGGACCCTGTAAAGTTCAAAGTTCTTGATGTTAACTCTAAAAATATTTTTAATGAAATTTTTTTTTTTTAATTTTATTTTTATATTTCAGTGCTATTTCATTATATAGAATACATTGTTAGGTATTGAATTCAATTTTTGAAAATTGTAGTTTATTGCATTAATTAAGATGGTGTTTTCAGAAAAAGAAGAAAAAACAAAGAATAATGAAAGAAAAGATTGCTGCCCCATGCCAAACCACAGGCTATAAGATAGTTTGACTCTTGCAGCCAACCCTCAACCACTGTCACATCATCTATAAATTTCAGTATCACATTTCTATAAATACTATAACAAGTGCTGCTCTAAAGAGCTAACATCTCTTGTGCCATCTACTAAAATTCATTCTTGTGTTACTCATCATTCAATTAAGTCTCATTTTTTTACTGTGACTGGTTTTCAGTGCTCCAAAAATTCTCATTTGTCTGGTTTTTTTGTCGAACATCAGTTCTTTGGAATTTGCTCCCTTCATCTTGATTTCCTGATTATTTACAATCTTTTAAGTCATCTGTTAATGGTTATCGTGCTTATAAACTTTATCTCTTTCAGTATCTTCCAACTCTAACAGTGGTTGTTAGCAGCCTTGTTGGCAGTAAAGATGTTCAAAAAGTATATATATATATATATATTTTTCCAGCATGGTTTTATAATATTTATTTGCTATCATTTATTTATCTGGCAATTTAATGCTTTTTTTACATCCTTTTATTTGCCTTGTTACCATTCCTAAAGTTATGTTTTTAATTTATGTTTAATAAGTTTACTAGTAAATGTTTCTCCTGCTGTGTTTAATGATGTTGTTTTTATTACTGCAATACTGTTACATATTCTTATAATATATTTGCAATTAATTATTGATGAGTTATATAAACATCTTCTATTGAAAAGTAAGAAATAATATTTACATACGTACAAAGTTATGAATTATGGTGTATGCGAAATAAATAATGTTCATTATTTACTTGTGTTGGTTTGCTTCTGTGTTTGCTCTGGAAAACTTTGATAATGAATTTAAAGATGACTATGGTAATGCCAATTGGAAAAATCCATTTGATGGAGGACTTGGTAATATCAGACATAACACTGATAATGAAGTGTTGGACCAAAAGTTGGTAAATAAAGTTTTTTATAAAGATTTTTATTTGTACTTATTTTTCACTTATTGATATGCAAATATTATTATAAAAATTAGGAATGTAAATTTTTATAAATGTTAAAAATGGTGTAGTAATTTTGTTATGTAATACGATAATGGAAGAAATGTGAAATTTTTTTTTACACCTAATAAGTTTGTCTTGTGTGGGTGCAGGACGTTTAAAAAGTTTCAGTTTAACTAATAATTGTAATTATAATTTACAAATATTTAGTATTGCAATCTTTATTATTTTCAGTAGAACTGAAAATGAGGTGAATCATAAAACATGGTCATAAAAGTTTGTGGCCTTGGTGGCTTGTATCCCCCACTGCATTATTATTGAAAACCATAAAAGTTGTTCAATAGTAGGAAATGATTTATGATTTTTATGTGTTATAAAGTTGGTTCTATAGCTAGTTTGTAATATAATTACTAAGATAATAGTTTCATAAATGAATTGCTTTTTAAATGTGTTTTATTTATTTATAATCAATTTGTCAATCGACTATCTTATAGCCTACTGCTGCAAGGAAGTGCTGCTACATTGACTAATTTATAGCCTGACCCGCAACGGAGTGCCGCTACATCAACCGAGGGTATATATATATATATATATATATATATATATATATATATATATATATATATATATATATATATATATATATATATATATATATATATATATATATATATATATATATATATATATATACACACACACAGAGGTGTGAAAATTATTAGACTCAACTAGGTTTTTTTCAATAAAAATAGTTTTTATATTCTAAAAAAAATTTATTGAACAATTCAAAGTTACATTAATACTTTGTATACATGCCTTTAGCCTTAAGTAAAATTTCTATACGCTTTGGCATGCTACAAGAACTGGACATTTATTTTTTATTTCCTCATCAATAAAATCTTTTTAGAATATAAAAACTATTTATTGAAAAAAACCTAGTTGAGTCTAATAATTTTCACATATATATATATATATATATATATATATATATATATATATATATATATATATATATATATATATATTAAGATTAGTCTTAAGTCTTTACCTACTACAAAAAATTAATAAATTTATAACATAAATAAATATATATATATATATATATATATATATATATATATATATATATATATATATATACACACACATATATATATATATATATATATATATATATATATATATATATATTACGATTAGTCTTTACTTACTACAAAAAATTAACCAATCCATAACATATATATATATATATATATATATATATATATATATATATATATATATATATATATATATATATATATATATATATGTATATGTATATGTATATGTATATTAAAATTAGTCTTTACTTACTACAAAAAATTAATAAATTTATAACATAAATATATATATATATATATATATATATATATATATATATATATATATATATATATATATATATATATATATATATATATATATATATATTAAGATTAGTCTTTACTTACTACAAAAAATTAATAAATTTATAACATAAATATATATATATATATATATATATATATATATATATATATATATATATATCCATATATATTAAGATAGTCTTTACTTACTACAAAAAGCTACCAATATTTTGAATCAAACATAATTTTATTTAGTTGCAACAAATGGCTACTTGAGCTCAAACAGTATTAAAATGTATGAGCTATTGGAAAATGGACTCAAAGTTTGTTTATCAGAGCCGCCTATGCTGTGAGTTAACAATATGGATTTTTATTGTGTGAAAGATCAATTACACATTTTGGTAGAATATGTATGTGTATGCGAACATTTATTAAAATAAAATGTATTTGGATGTCAATAAGTTTTACAATCCTGTTGGTCTCAGAAAAATATGCAGCTGATAAACTTGTTATTGAATGGAACATTGCAAAAGAGAACTACGAAATAGAGAAATATGTATGCAAACAAACTTGATAAGTTATTTGACTTGACAAAATCTAAGTGTGAAATTTTTTAAAAGTCTCAAGTCTTTTTAAAAGATTTGTCTTTTTAAAGCTTAAGTACCTTTCATATGTCCAAAAGTAGCAAAGATACCTTTGCAAGAACTATTTTTCCTACAAGCTCAAAGAAATAAAGTTGGTTACATAAGACATGTACCAGAAAAAATCTGCATGTGTTCTAATTTGGTGTTTATGAAACCGTGCATCATTTTAAATAGCTAATTGTTTTTTAAATACCATTGTATTAGCGTTATTCAAAATTTAAACAACTCTGTTATCAAAACAGTTAGTTTTAATTGAAATGTCATCAAATCAAGATAAGAAGCAAGAAATTTTTTTGCATTTTCTCGTTAAAAATCCTGGTGTATCAAACAAAACTATTTCTTAAGAGTTGCAGATTGCTTTGAGAACAGTGCAGAGCATTATGAAACGATTTGAGAACACTGGTACAATCAAAAGGAAATCAAGAAGTTGAAGAAAAAAAATGTTTTGTTAGACAAGATCTTTGTAAAATAGTGAAAGATGCCTTAAACAGAGAACCGAAGATTTCTGTTCGAACTTTAGCAAATAAATTTAAGACAAGTGCTTCCACTATACAAAGAGTAAAGGGAAATTGTAGCTATAAATCTTATAAAAAGAATATAGTTCCTCGTCGTAAAGAAAAGCAAAAAAATGTTGCAATTTGTTGTTCAAAGCTGCTCTATAAAAAATTATATGGCAAAAAATCTTGTTTAATTATTGACGATGAAACTTATTGTGCTGCATATTTTCGATCTCTTCCAGGACACCAATATTACCCAATATTATTCAGAAGTTAATCTCAAAAATCTGAATTCCAATTATAAATGTATTGAAATGCAAAAATTCGCTAAAAAATTCCTAGTTTGGCAAGCAATTTGTGAATGTGGTGAAAGAAGCTCTTGTTTTGTGACTACGGGAACAATTAACACCAAAATATACATAAAAGAATGCCTCTAGAAACTTCTTTTGCCGTTTTTAAAAGCACACATGGTAACCCGCTATTTTGGCCCAATTTAGCATCATATCACAACTCTGGGACAACTTTAAACTGGCTTAGAGAAAATAAAGTAGATTTTGTTGAAAAACACTGTAATCCACCAAATTGTCCCGAACTACGTCCTATCGAAAGATATTGGGCTCTTGTAAAAAGAAAAATAAGGTTTAAATGTAAAAGAAGCCAAAAACATTTAAGACTTCAAAAATAAATGGATTAGAGCTATCAAGAAAGTCCAGCCGAAGACTGTGCAAAAGTTGATGTAGAGTGTAAAAGGCAAAGTGCGTGCGTTCTCACATACAAAACTTCACAAACTTTCTAAAGTGAAATTTGAGATTATTAATATATGTATTTTGAAAATATATATAACATTCAATATTGAAATACAATAGTTAATTAAATAACCTTTAAAATGTCAGCGCAGATTTTTTCTGGTACATGTCTTAAGTCTTTACAAATAGGGTTAGTTGATATATCAGAGACATATTGATTGACAAGATATTTGGATAAAAAAGGAATAAGACTCTAAAATAATTCAAACAAGTTGTGAGGATATAAGTAAATGCTAAAATATTGCAAATATTTTTGCTAATTTTTGTTGAGACTGAATTAAAAAATGTAGTATAACTGTTTTACTAAAATTAATTAACATAATTTGAGCACTTATTTTCTCCTTTAGCAATAGAATGTCAAACAGCACCAGACGATTTGGACATTCGCAATGAAAATGCAAGTAGTTTAGAAAAAGCTGATCTCAATTTGAAAAAAATATATTAAAAAATAACTTTTCTGATTCTATTAGAAAATGTATAAATGTGTAGAAGGTTACTAGCTTAAAAGTCAAAGATAGCATAACAAAAATTGAATTTCCTATTACCACAATAGAAAATGATTCTGAAGTTTTAAAATCGCTTTCAGATGATCAATAGTATATTTATGAAAATACCCGTGCAATTAACACTAGAGTTTTTCTGGACAATCTTAAAGGAAAAGAAACTAGGCCTAATTCGCATGCAAGATGGTTGAATTTTCCGAAAAGAAAATCTTTACTTTGGTGCTCAGAAATCTTACTTTCAGTTGAAGAAACATAATCTTCCACTTCGGGTGGAGTTTATTGTTGGAGTTTATGTGCCACTTTTGTTTAAAATCAAAGTAAAGTGGAAGTGGATGGTAGGGCCTAACCATATACTCAAGCAGTTAAAACTATGTCATCAAAGACTTAGAGTTAAAGACATTGTAATGCCCTGTTTTATCATCTTCATGTAATGCTCATAGTGAAAATGTTATTAGGCAGCGTTATGTAGTCTAGAAAAAACAGTAAAACAATTTACAGTTAAACCAATTTTAAAATTAAAAAGAGGTTCAGAATACAGAAACACTAATGTAAGAAGTAGAAAGTATCATATACATAATGAAAATGCTGGTTCTCTTTTAGATCTAATCAATTGGAGTTTTGATGTACACAAACTTACATGTTTACTGTCAATTGATGAACTTTTAATATACAAAGATACTCTGATGTATGTACCTTGTTTTCCTGTTCATGGGCAAGCTATTGAAAGATGTGTCCAAGAAGTCACAAGAGCTGCTCAATCAGTTTTTCGAAAAAATAGAAGAGATGGGTTTATCATATCAACATTAGCACATAAAGAAATCATGCCCGTGAACCAATCAAAACAGATTTATTTAAATTAATTTAGGCAATAAAATTTTTTTAGTTGTTTTTTTTCTCTAAGGATATTATTTATAATCATAGTAAAATAAATTCAACATTAAATATATTGTATCTCTTTAATGACATTTTTTTAAAGCCATTAAATTTGTAAGCCCCTAAAGAGTTTGTAAATTATTGCAGGGACTATACTATTTTTTATTTATAGAGCAAAAAAAATTTTTTCCTTTTTCCTATATACTATAGCAAACACAGTATACTTCCATATATGTTTTTGGATGACCTTATAAAAAGTACCCAAAATTATTTTTTATTTTTATGTCTATATTATGTCAAATTGTTTTTTTAAGGATTGCATCCCCATAGGCTTAAATAAAAAGACAAAAAAGGGGTCAATTTGATGAGTTTTTAGTAAAACTTACATTTTTTAAATACCCTGTGCCCACACAAAATAAATTTTTTAAGAGAAAAAACAGTATTCATGTTTCTTACAACATCCTATTACTTAATTAAATTATTATATGCACTACCATTTCTAGTATTTATATAAATATATTTAGTTTATAAAATCCATTATAGTAGTCAACTTTTCCTACGTCTGCCATGTTTGTATGGTCTTAAGTAAAGTAGCACCAAAAGTTATCTTTTATTTTTATGTCTATATTATATCTAATTTTTTTTAATGATTACGTATTTTCTTATATCCTAATACATAAAAAAAAAAATGTTTCACACGCTCCCATATCCAAAATTTGAAAAGCATGACTCATCCTAATAGACATTATTGGTGACTAATATAAATGTATAGCATGCTTTTACTTCGCAAAAACCAAACCCCGAACACAAATTGAAATATTTATATAGAAGCATTATAATAATTTTTTGAAAGTGTTAAAAAAGTTAAATATAGTTTTTTACTCAATATATTCTTTGAAAATGAATAATATAAAGTTGATCAAAATCTGGTTATTGGTTAAAATTTAAAATGATCGATTAAATCCTTATAAAAAAACAAAACAAAATCATCTCCAGGTTGCACAAAACTTGCAAACTTTGACAAAAAATGTTTAGAGTAGATTTTGATCAACTTTATATTATTCATTTTCAAAGAATATATTGAGTACAAAAACTATATTTAACTTTTTTAACTCCTTCAAAAAATTATTATAATGCTTCTATATAAATATTTCAATTTGTGTTCGGGGTTTGGTTTTTGCGAAGCAAAAGCATGCTATACATTATATATTTATATTAGTTATCATTAATGTCTATTAGGGTGAGTCAAAGTAAATGATTTGTAGACTAAATGAATTTACTTATTTAAGAATTGTGATAGAAGAAGATAAGTTTAAAACATCTAACGGTACCATTTGGAAAGTGAAAAGTCACATCACATGCAACAGTAAAAATGTAATCTATTATCTAAAATGTTTAACATGCAAAAAACAAACATATACTGGTAAAACTAATAATTTAAGAATACGTATAAACGGACATATTTCTAATTGCAGAACTGGCTTATCAACTGATCGCTTTGACAACCATGTTTATAATTGTCAACGTGCCCACAAAAGTGTAATTGAACCTTTTTTCCAACTTTTCTTCTTTCTTGAGCTTAACAACGAAAGTTTTTTGTTATCATATGAAAAGCATTTGCACAAACAAAAACATAATACATTTAATTGATATTTCCTGTATATAATTACAATTCAATCTTTCACAATCAATAGTTACACATAGCAACAATATGAAAATTAAGTTATTTTTGCAAAAAGTGATGTATTTGATAGGAAATGTATAACATGAGAAAAGATGTAATATCTATTTATAATATACTCCTAAATACTTTATTTTTTGTTAAAGAATGTAGATGTAGAAACTCCAAGCAATGACACAAGGGCACAAGAGAAGAAAAATGATAATGCAGTTAAACCGTTACAAATGTGAAGCTCCAAAATACTGTACATCAGACATTCCATACTCTAAACATTTTTGTCAAAGTTTGCAAGTTTTGTGCACCTGGAGATGATTTTGTTTGGTTTTTTTATAAGGATTTAATAGATCATTTTAAATTTTAACCAATAACCAGATTTTGATCAACTTTATATTATTCATTTTCAAGGAATATATTATTCATATATTATTTAACTGGGTTAAGAACAGGGTTGTTTTTAAGTGATCTTTATGGCTTCTTGTTATTTTAAAAATGTTACTAAAACTTTTATAACTTTTGGAATATTAAAAATAGTTTTGTTCTGTAAAAAAAATATAAACACTGATACCATGGAAAATAAAATGTTTTATATTAAACACCGATAAAATGTTTTATTTTAAAGTATTTATAATTTAATTAAAACTTTCTCTAATTTAAGAATAAAAATGGTAAATGCAGGCTTGGTCAGGTAGCGGAAGCGATCGCTCTTGATTACTGACCACGGAAATAATATTTAGTTGCAAAAAACTGGCCAGGTTTTGTAGTCGCAAACACTAAAAACCTGTCAAATCTTTGAACAAACTTGTCAAATCTTTGAACAAACTAATTCTATTGGTTTAAAAAATATGCTGACTAAGCAAAAGAAAGTTCTAGAGTTTTTTGTTGAATTATTATGAAAATTGTATTATTCGAATTTTGTGGATATATCTAGCATATACTGTTTTAAGAACATATATTATACGAACTAATACTTTAATACTATGGCTCATTCTTGCAGCCACTTCTGCAAAGCCGTAAATCTTTTAAAGTAATATTACTTGTTTACAAAAATAAGTGTTTTAAATATATATTTTTTAAATTGTCAAGATTTTGAAAGTTTATTATGTATTATTGATTTTTATTTTTAACAAAATCATCTCCAGGTTGCACAAAACTTGCAAACTTTGACAAAAAATGTTTAGAGTAGATTTTGATCAACTTTATATTTATATATATATATATATATATATATATATATATATATATATATATATATATATATATATATATATATATATATATATAAATATAAAGTTGATCAAAATCTACTCTATAATTTTATATATATATATATATATATATATATATATATATATATATATATATATATATATATATATATATATATATATTTAGAAAGTTATTAAATATAAAGAAAAGTTTTTAAGTTCTTACATATTGGTTTACTAGCTCTAAATATTTTCGCTTCAGTTGCGATTCTTACAAACTCATTATCCTTTTACTTAAAGTTACTTTTTTCTGTTTTAAATACTAATTAAAATTAAAAAGCCCACTCGCTAAACATCATGAGCGATATTATGAAGCAGTTCCGTTTCCTCTTAATAAAGTATTTTTAGTTGATTTCTATCTTTTTAATTGATTTCTATCTAGTTAATTTAATTTCTACAGTAACAAAATGATTTAATTATTTGAGTGTTCATCTTACTAAGAAGAATTGTTTCAAATATGCTAAAATATTCACGCGAAACATAAAATTGTTATTAAAAAAATTAATTTTTTTATTTATAAAACAATTTAGCTTAAATAAAACTAAAGCTAGTGTTAGTTTTATTAGAATCTTGTTAGACTTTTCGGGGCAGGGGCTATTTTTATATTGGATGCCTTTTTATGTGCCACACCGTAATAATGACTAAAAAAAAAGTCTTCTTGACTATTTTGATGCCCCTAACATTGCGGGGCCCAGGACTATAGCCCCCTTTAACCCCAACCCTTCGGTTCAGCACTGGAAATAAGACAAGAGTATATAAATAAAAGTTATATTAAACTCTTTATTAAATAAAAATATTTTTTGTTAAATAAATGTTTTTGTTAAATAATATTGTCTCTCATCGGTCCAATTAATCTTTTTTGCGCTTTCTTTTTGTTTTTTGAAATGTTCTCAAAACGACTAAAAAATCTGACCAGCTTTTTGCAACTAAATATTATTTCCGTGGTCAGTTATCGAGAGCAATCACTACCGCTTCCCGACCAAGCCTGTAAATGATGAACTAGGCTAAATTTTAGTCATTTGTTTTTACTTTTTATCAAAAAAAATCTAAAAAAGAAAAATTTATTCAGATATTTATTCTCAAATACACACATTGTTAAACAATGAAAAATTTTTTACTTAAATCTAACGTTAACTGAAACAGGCATTATAAGTCAATAAAGCATTTTTTTTACAAAATTCAAAATCGCATTACAAAAATAAAATGTCTATAAGATCTGAGAAACTTAGTTTCTTTTATACTTCAGAGTTTGTCTGGCCAAAACAGTTGTTCTATATAAAATTCATGTGAACATTTTAAAAAATAACTGTTTTTCGAAATTAGATAAATATCGGTTTTTGGTATGTTTTTCAACCGAAATTTCGATTTTTACTGAATTTGTAAAAAGTATCAAACCCAAAATTTTGATTCAAATTGAAATTTCGGCAGTGATACCAAAACAGGTTTCGGTCGATTACTAATGTAGTGAACATAGTTATTGGTACAGAAAAAAAGTTTTTTACTTTCATATGCATAAAAGGTTGAAATTTCATTAACTTGATCAAAAATGTTAAGTTTTAAATCTTAATTCATCATTTTATATTTATTTTATTCGAAGATAAAATTATTTAAAGAAAAAAAGGGTACTATTATTTTCAAGTAAGTAAATTTTTATATTTCTTTTTATACGAAAACTTTTTTTGTTGATAAAAGCGATGACATCAAGTTTGCTTTTATATTGAGTGAAACAGCTGTGCAGACAATCTGATGACACCGTATATAAGACAAGAATCCCAACTAGTTTAAGAGTCCAACAGGTCAAAAAATAAATTAAAAATTAAAAAATAAAATAAATATAAAAATGAAAAAAAAAAATATTTAAGCCTCGTTTGAAAATGCTAAGCTTTACAGGTATGTTATACATTTGTAATTAGTACATGTATTTACAAAAATTAACAGAGCTAAAAATATTTTTTGTTAAATAAATTTTAATAATTTGCTTATTGCAATTCTGTTTTTATTTAAGTCAATCAAAATTTGTTTAATAAATTTTTTTTCTAGGACACAAATAAATATCTGTATTTTTTAATAAAGTGAATAATATGGTTTTTTTTATGGCTGAATAAAGTGGTATGGTTTTTTTTCTCCCATAAAAATAGTGTAATTTACTTTTTAAATGGAATAAAATTTAGTTATTATGCTGTGCAGCGTTGCTTTTAAAACCATTACAAAAATTAAATCCAGGGCTGTGGAGTTGGAGTTGCGGAGTTGAGACATTTTTAGTGGAGTCGGAGTTAATATACAAAATCGCGACTCCAACTCCAATAGTAAAACTTCTCAGTATTGCACATGCCTGTACAAAATATTCAATAAACCTTATATTCATACTAAACCTTATATTCATACTAAACCTTAAAGAACTTTTCATAAATTTGGCAAAAATAAATTGAGCTATTTAGTCATTTCAGCTATATCTATTGGACCATAAAATAACTTTTGTATATTCAATGATAGAGAATTGGAAGTTAAAAGATAAAATTATTTTATTATATGTTCATATATAAGGGCGAAGTAATAACAAATTTACCAAATGATTGGTTTTAAGGCTAAAATATATTTGCATTTAATAAATGAAAATATATAGTATAACAAAAAAAAAATTAAAAAGATATAATAAATAAAGTATAGCCATTATTATCGCTTGCATCTTTCTTGCAATCCTTTTTGCAAGTTTTCTTTTAATTGTTTATTCATTTATTTAATAGCTGACAACTATTAAACATCTATTTTACTTGACTGATATTTCAGAGATTTTTTTATTTTTCATTTTTATTTCATAAGACACAGCTGATGAAGAACTGTGTAGAAAAGTTAATGTTTGTGTAGTAAGTATCATTTTTTTTTAATCTTCACAATTGAATCTTATAGATTCAATTGTGAAAATTAAAGGCAATATCATACTATTATTATTCAATAGACTTGAATTCTATATCAACAGTTTTTAAAGTGGAAATGTTCGTGTTTGTATAATTGTTATCATATTTTGAAGCTTACAAAGTATCATATTTGTGTAGTTGGTATCATATTTTTTGAGGTTCACAAATTATGTTGCAAAGTAGCATTTTGAAGATTTTAATATGAAATTTTGAAAAAGGTTAATAGAAATTGGTTTGGATATATTATTTTTACTGGATTTGAGTATATTTAAGGTATGATGTTGCTAGTGAGAAAATAGGTTGTTATGAAGGTAACATTTGAAAGCAAAGGTTAGCAGTGGACTAACATGTAAACAATTGTTATGTAATTATAGTTTATGTTCTGCGGAAGTGACAAAAATAATGTTTATTAAGTCTGCTTATGGGTACTCAATTTTTCCACCAATAAGTTGTTTTAGAAATATATTTTTATATAAACTTTCTTTTATATCAAATTTTAAAGTTCAAAACTTAAAAAATTTTTGTGTTTAAGTTTTTTCTGAAGTAACTCTGTAAAAAAATATCATTTAATTTCCAATGATCTTTAGTCTTAGATCCATTTTAGCAAAAAGTGATGTATTTGATAGGAAATGTATACATGAAAAAAGATGTAATATCTATTTATAATATACTTCTAAAATAGTTTATTTTTTGTTACAGAATGTAGATGCAGAAACTCCAAGCAATGTCGCAAGGCTTCAAGAGAAGACAAATGATAATACAGTTAAACCATTAGAATGTGAAGCTCCAAAATATTGTACATCAAATATTTCATACTTTAAACATTTTTTATCAAAATTTGCAAGTTTTGTGCAACCCAGAGAAGGTTTTGGAGAATATTACATTACTCAAGTAAGAATTTCCAGTAGCAGGTACAGTCGCTTGCAAAGATTATTAGACCTAGAAAACAATGAAAAAGAACTCCTGGATATTATGATTGAATCCTTTGAGGTAAATAATTGTTAATTTTTTTTAATTAGGATTTAATCGGTAATTTTAAATTTTAACCAATAACCAGATTTTGATCAACTTTATATTATTCATTTTCGAAGAATATATTATTTATATATTATTTAACTGGGTTAAGAACAGGGTTGTTTTAAGTGAGCTTTATGGCTTCTTATTATTTAAAAAAATATTACTACTAAAACTTTTATAACTTTTGGAATATTAGAGATGGTTTTGTTCTGTAAAAAGAATATAAACACTGATAACATGGTAACACCAATAAAATGTTTTATTTTAAACACCAATGAAATGTTTTATTTTAAACACCAACAAAATGTTTTATTTTAAAGCATTTATAAATTAATAAAAACTTTCCCTAATTTAAGAATAAACACAGTAAATGTTAAACTTGGCAGAATTTTAGTCATTTGTTTTTACTTTTTATCAAAAAAAATTCTATAAAAGAATCAATTCAGATATTTATTCTCAAATACTCACATTGTTAGACAATGAAAAAAATTTTACTTAAATCTAACGTTAGCTGAAACGGGGATTATTAAAGTCAATAAAGCATATTTTTTGCAAAATTCGAAATTGCATTGCAAAAATAAAATGTCTATAAGATCTGAGAAACTTTGTTTATTTTATACTTCAGAGTTTGTCTGGCCGAAACAGTTGTTCTATATAAAATTCATGTGAACATTTTAAAAAATAACTGTTTTTCAAAATTAGATAAATATCGGTTTTCGGCATGTTTTTCAACCGAAATTTCGGTTTTTACCGAATTTATAAAAAGTATCAACCCAAAATTTTGATTCAAATTGAAATTTCGGCAGTGATACCAAAACAGGTTTCGGTCGATTACTAATGTAGTGAACATAGTTATTGGTACAGAAAAGTTTTTTACTTTCATATGCATAAAAGGTTGAAATTTCATTAACTTAAGTTACTGATCAATAATGTTAAGTTTTAAATTTATAAATAATAAAATTTAATATAAAAATGTAGTTTTTTCTAAAAAACACCCAAGTAAATTAATAATATAATATAATAGACACTCATGAATAAATGCTTCAAATTTCAATCCTCAAACATAGTTATAAGTTATTATCTTAGATCTCAAGACAGTTTGTCAGTAAAAACTGCAAAAAACATAAAAGTGATCAAAATCATTAGCAATATTTTAACAGTATTTATTTCTATTCTATTTAATGTAAACGTTTATTTATTGAAGAAAAGACTCATCTTTTTATATTTATTTTATTTGAAGATAAAAATATTTAAAGAAAAAAAAGATACTTCTTTGATTCTTTTGAACTTTGTAAGTTTTTATATTACTTTTTATATGAAAACTTTTTTTTGTTGATAAAAGCGACGACATCAAGGTTGCTTTTATATTTCACTCAATAGTGAAACAGCCGTGTAGACAATCTGATGGCACCGTGTATAAGACAAGAATCCCAACTAGTTTAAGAGTCCAACAGGTCAAAAATTAAATTAAAAATTAAAATAAAAATTAAAAAAAAAAATTTTTAAGCCTTGTTTGAAAATGCTAAGCTTTACAGGTATGTTATACATTTGTAATTAGTACATGTATTTACAAAAATTAACAGAGCTAAAAATATTTTTTGTTAAATAAATTTTAATAATTTGCTTATTGCAATTCTGTTTTTATTTATGTCAGTCAAATTGTATAAAAAATAAAAGAAACAGTGAAAAATGATTAAAGTTTATTTTGAAAAATGTTTTGTTTAAGTGATCAAAAACCAATAAAGATTTACTAACATCACAATAAAATATTTAAAAAAAAGAAGTTTATTTTCTAAGTCTATTTAGGTTTTTTTAACACAATTATTAGACTGTGGTTAAGTTTTAAAATATTACTTTTATTAATTTTATTATTTAAAACTGATTATTATCATTTTTACTGTTTATTTACTTAAGTAATTTACAGAAGTTTTAACATAATAGTTAATTATTAAACATAATAGTCGGAGAAGAAATATAAATTCAAAATATATTTAATAATTTATAATAGCAATGTAACAATGAACAATTAAAAATGTTTTATTAAATCTTTTATTAAATCTAAATAGTCCTACTTTATGATATAATGTCTTCAACTTGGCGTTATGCAACGCTAACTTGTAGCATTATTGTTGTTGCAATGAAAACTTGAAGCATTATTGTTGTTGCAAGGAAAACTTGTTTCATTGTTGTTGTTGTAACAAAAACTTGTAGCGTTATTATTATTGCAAGGAAAGCTTATAGTATTGTTTTTGTTACAACAAAAACTTTTAATATTGTAGTTGTTGCAACTTTATCATTGAAGCTAAACTTGTACCATTCGGTTTAAACAAAATGTCTTCCGATAATTATTATAAAATATTTTTATTGAAAACATTTATTTTTATGATTTACTTTTTTAAATTATTTTTGTTTTTACTTTTGCAATGAACAATCATTTTAATTTGTCCTAAGAGTTATACATTTAGGCAACAATCATACCTTTTAATGTCTTCTTATAAAATCCATTGTCTTCAATAAATCTTCAGATAAAAATTATTTTCTTTAAAAGCCAATTATTTTAAGTTAGCAATAGCTATTAATTAATTAGATCGCTCAGTATATTTTAAAAAGTATTCTATTAAAAATTTTCCAGGATGAGCTGCTTTAAAGCCAGGTTTTTTTTCTGATAATTGTAGATAATTTCATCTTAAAACCAGTACAAATTTTTTGTTTGTATATTTTATCATTGAGCAGTAGAAGTAAATAAATATTAAAAAGTAAATGAAACAAAGTTCTAAAGTTTTTGAAAAGCAAAATTTGTTTTGCAAGTTGCATTTTTAATTTAGTAAATTTTGTAGAGCATTAATATGCAAGTAAATATTTTTCCATGATGCATTGTAAATATTGAACTTCATTTTTTTTTTTTTTAACATTTCCAATATCATTTTTTTTTTATCATTATTAAACTAAATTGAATTGGATGAATCAGTATTGAATGTGTTAGTTTCCGCATAAAGATATGTTTCACGTAATTACCTAAGTTTATGTTTTAATAATTGTGACTTAATTATTATAGTTATTAGTGTAATTATTAAGAATTTTTAATAGAGATTAATATATATATATATATATATATATATATATATATATATATATATATATATATATATATATATAAAATGTTTTGTGATATATAAATTGTATATATATAATATTTTGTTATAAAATAGAAAAGTTGTTATAAATATGTAAATCCAATAATGCAACAAGTTATTTTAGTCATAATGTAGCCAATACTTGGTGGAAATCATAAGCGACTCATGCTCCATTAACCATAGATCTGTTCAGCTCTGGAAGATCTATGCTTGCCTGTGTACTCAAAAGAGTAAATTACTAATGAAAACATTAAAAAAAAAATCATGAAGTGTTTCCAACCAAATTAATCCTTTATACTATATTTTCAGTTTTCAATAACTAAATAAGCAAGTAAAAAGAGTGACAGAAATTTTGCAAATAAAAGATTGCAAGACCTACTAAAGAATGCATATATTTGTGGATTTGGATGACAGAATTGCTAATATTCTGGAAAATTAACTCAGGAAGCATAATGGTTCTAATCATGTAATAGTAACATTATTACTTCCCCGTAAGACAGGTTTGGCTAGCACAAAAACAGCTACAAGTTTTAATTGTTGACAATTTGAACATAATGATTTGAACTGTTTGGCAATATGCAAGACCTGATCATATAAGCACTACGCCTAAAACTGCTTCAAAAGATTGTGAACTTTATAAGGAAAATGAAGTATTTGGAAGTATTTAATGGCAGTATTTTTCAAAACATACTGCTATTAATATTTAATATTAATAACAGTATTTTCAGAATATTTTTTTCTTTCTGTAGCAACTTTCTTTGTTTTATTTTCATACGTTTAATTACAGCACATGTTTTCTTTTACGTTTTGAGCCTGTTTCCTTTACAATGCTTCAGAGAAAAAACAAAATTGAGTTAATGACTTTATTTGCCAATCAAATTCTTGGTTGGGATTCATGTTATTTTATTTGTGCTAATAATACAATGTATGTACACCACATGCATTATATATACTCATGTAGTTTGTTCGCCACATATGTTGTATATACCAGTGATTTTATACACAATTTCTCAAGGACTTTGACCTTCTGTATTATTGTAGTATTTATATTTTTTTCTTAACTCTTTAAGCTCAAAAAATTTAATTTCTTCAATATAATTAAATAGTTAAAACACTTGAAAAATCCTTTGAAAAAATTTTAAAGGACTTTTTCAAGTGTTATACATGTGTATCTATAGATATAGGTATAATATTTATATAAAAGATGTAACATTAAAAAGAGTGTCACATTTTAGACTAAAATATTTAAATGTAAGTGTTTATTTTTATTACCGCTGAGTTTATATTTATGTTAATTTTTATTTTAAGATATCTGATGAAGGAGAATTGAAAGTTCACTCAATTGAACCATTAAAGGTTTTTTCAGATAATATTAACAAGTGTGGTGCTCCAGAAAAATGTATATTCAACACTTCATACTTCATACAATTTCTAATAAATTATACAAGTTTATTGAAACCCTGTTGTCACCTTAATAGTGAACACTTTACAGCTCAAGTAAAATTAAAGAAATTGTTAGATTCAGAATATTGTGAAAAAGAGCTCTTGGATATATTGAATGATTTTTATGAGGTATAATAACTTTTTTTTTAATGACATATTGTTTTTTTCATGAAAAAATGCCTATATATGCCAATGTTTCCACCTAATTTCCGTAAGTAAGACAGCGGGCATATATTTATTTTTTTGTTTTTTTGTTTTGTTTTGTTAATTCACCTCCCCAAAACCGAGAAGAACACTGCAGATGAGTAGGCTACTTAATTGTGGTTATAACTCTCTTTCAACTATAGCTCCGAAACATGAACCTTGACAAACAAGGCCGCTGCATGGAGAAACAAGTTGTGCGCGGTACTACTAGGGACGTAAAAGAATCGAACTTGGAATCTCTCGCTTGTAAAGCGAGCACTCTACCACGACACCACTACCGCATAAATATATATATATATATATTGAAATGTATATATAAGTTTATTAAAATATATATTATAAATATAAACAATATTTAAAAAAAAAAAAAATTAGTTGGTCATTATTTCAATTTTATTAACTCAAACCTTCGAACAATAAAAATTCAAATTTTTTAAATTTAAACTACAGAAAAATTTTTATTATTGTTAAAAGTTTAAAGTTTTCAGCAATATTTTGTTTTTATTCAAAATTCAATTAAAACTACTGCAATTTTAGGACTTAAAACTAGATAATTTCAATGAATAATGAAGTCACACCTTAATGCATTGTTTTTCAAATAAAAATGAAAGAGATTTCTAGGTAATAAATTTATTTCATTATTTTAGCACCAAAATTTCGAGCCAAAGATTTATTCATGCATGATGATATTATTTTAACAATCGAAAAATTTAATAGTGTTTTAATTAGAAGATAGCCGCTAATTACTGCTCATAAATTTATGTTAATTATACTGATTCCTGTTATTAACATATAACGTTGATTCAAAAAATACAAAGCAACATTAACTTTATTGCTTACATCAAAGAAATCTTTAAGTATGCTCATATTACCCTAATCTATTCTATATATGAAAGAAATGTATATTAAATGCAAAGTACATTTCATTAGATAGAGTAGTAAAAACTCATATATATATATATAATGTTACAAATTTAATTCCACTTTATTATTATTATTCTAATATAATATAATATAATATAATATAAATATATATATATATATATATATATATATATATATATATACAAATATATATATATATAAATATATATATATATAAATATATATATATATATATATATATATATATATTTATATATATACACACATATGTATATATATGTATAGCGCTTGTGATCAAGAAGGCTTGATACATATATATATATATACGCCTTGTACGTCCAAACTTAAAGTTATTTAGACAACTTGACCACGTTTTTATATAGTAAGCGTTTTAAGAATTCGCGGCAAAATAAAGCTTTAAAAAACTAGAGAATAAATCAGCAATACTCAAAAAAAAGAACCAAAGAATATACAAAGTAGAAAATCTAAATAAAAAAAAATCTAAAAAAATTTATGACCAAAATTGTATAAATAAATAAATAAAATTGTCAAAAAAATAATATACCTAAATATTTACTGTTTTTGTTTTTTTATTTTTAGACCGTTTGTTATTTTCCACTACCGTAATTGATACAAGTCGAGGAAAAAAGTAGATAAGAATGCTACGAAAATAAAAATGTATTTTTTGATATACAGTTTTTTCGCAACTTTCTTCAATCAGTAAATAAAAGAAATACTTTATAAATTGCGCAAGAAACACTGACAATTTTTATTTTGTTTTTCAAATGATTTGCTAAACTTTACTGTTTTTATCAATATACAAAAGCAAGAAAACTAGTTGCTACTTTTTGTGAAAATTTTTATTTATTCTTAACAAGGTAAGAAAATAAAAACAATGCTGCAAAATTTTGCATGCTAGTGCATTATCAATTAACTGAACTTTCTTAACAAAATTTTTTTAGAAGTCTATTTAAAACTTTTGTTAAAGTTTTTAAATACCATTTTTAAACAGAGTAATCGTTATGTTCATTATCTCTAGTAACTTGTATTAACATTGGAAATTAGGCAATAAAAAAGAAACAATTTCAGACATGCATCAAATGCGGTAAACACATTTATTAAAGGAACTATGTTATTCTTTTATTTATATTATTCCGTCATTAACAGAATCTGTTAATAAAATAATATTTTTCACAATAAATAACAATTTATTTTCTTAATTTCCTATTATTTAGGTATTGAGAAAAAACATCTAATACAGCAAAAACTTTTTTAAACGCGAAAAGATATAAAACCAAATTAATGAATAAATGTAATAACAAATAAACATACGGAAAAAAAATTAACAAAATTTCTTATAGTTCTAGTGTACATAGCCAATTTCTTTGTAATATGGACTGTTTTTAATTTTATAATGATATGGTCTGTGAATAAATTGCATATCAAAACATTCAATTGTTGTTAAATCATTATTAATGATGTTTTTATCAACAACGACTCTAAAAAAAAGAATACAATAGTTGTATAAAAATTTTATAAAATAATTTTATAAAAAAATAAAAACATTCACTGACAAATATCCTGACTTGCAACGGAGTGCTGCTCCATCGACTGAGGGTTTGGTTTGGGTAGGCAGTCAATCAAATAATAAAAAATTAAAAAAAAAACTTTTTTCAGGTATTTAAAATTTAAAATATATATATATATATATATATATATATATATATATATATATAGATAGATAGATAGATAGATAGATTTATATATATATATATATATGTATATATATATATATATATATATATATATATATATATATATATATATATATATATCTTTTTTAATTTAGTGATTTTTTGGCCATTCTTTAAAGTAATGTTTTTGTTTTTAAGTACTAAAGTTTTCAGTCATTAAGTACATCATGCTAAATTTACCTTTTGAATAGAAGTATGATCATTTGTTCGAATCCGGGGAGATTTTTATCAACATAAAGCACTTTTGAATTTAAATTACTTTAAATCTCTTCATGGAAACCAAAATTATTTTAAAGTTATATTTAGTTTGCTTTACTGAATGGATAAAGTATATCACAGTAAATTTACCTTTAGACAAAATTAAAACAACCAGTTAAGTTACTACAGTATGTTACAGTTACTTAGCTATTAAATTTACTTAATATACACAAAGACTCACAAAATTTAGACATAATTGTTACTACTTATATCTTATATGTTGTTAACACATTATATAAACTTTTAACTAAAAATAATTTAACAAAATCTCGAATAGAATATAAAAAATGTTATACCATTTTTTTATATTTTATTTAAAACAATATCAAAGATTTTCTATAAATACACAAGTTACTTTTAGGAATTTTACTTAAAAAGGAATCTATTTGAATAAAATTTAAAATTGAAAAAAAATTGGAAAATTTAAACGAATTTTAATGCTCAATAATTTTAAATATAGTTCAGCGGCGCCTGTAATATCCAGCATAGCAAGAATTGTTGCTGAAAGTTAAATGTATATCTAGCTACAGTAACAATATCAGATTAAACCAGCGACTATTGCTAAATTTAAAATAAAAATTAAATTATAAAGATTTAATTTTAAATTAAATTAAATCAGTGATTATTGCTAAATTTAAAATAAAAGTTTAATTATAAAAAATTTAAATTAAAATTAATCAATTATTTTACTTCTGTTCGAAGAAATTTTTTTCTAAAAAATATTTAATTTTTTTCTAAAAAATATTTATTTATTTTTTAAAAAATATTTAATTTTTTTCTAAAAAATATTTAAGCGTATTCTTAAACTTAAAGAAAATTATTCAATTTATTAAACCAAATTTTTTTGTTTCACGTTTTATTGCAAAACAATTTGAATGAAAAAATTGAATGAAAACATCAACCTAAAAACTTGAATGAAAAGCTTAATTATACTTAAATTTTTAATAGTACCCTAGATTAAGGAACAATAAATTATAAAAAAAGTGGTATCTAATGTTTTTTTGCTTGATCTTAAGGCATATTTTTGTGCAAAAATGAAGTTTAAAGTTTTATGATGATAATGTTTTTCATTTATTAATTAGAGCAATTCTATTTACTTTGTTTTATACTTAATGCGTTTTATTCTATTAAGTTTATAAAGAAAATAAAACAGCAATAAAACAGCGCCACGAAATTCTTTTACATTAACACTTACATTACATTAAAATCTTGACCTACTAAGATGTTCTACAAAAAGAACATCTACTAAAAAATGGAACTAATTTTCTGATAACCTACTGAGACCTAAATTGTTTTCAATCGATTATGTTTTTTTTTCTTTTCAACTGGTTTATGACGTTTTTGTTTTGGGACGATTTAATTTTTGTTTTTATTTTCGACCTATTTTATAGATTTTCATTTTCAGCCAATTTGAGATGAAACAATTTTAACTGATTATCTGTTATTTTAAATGTTATGTATCTGTTATTTTAAATGTTATGTATCTGTTATTTTAAATGTTATGTATCTGTTATTTTAAATGTTATGTATCTGTTATTTTAAATGTTATGTATCTGTTATTTTAAATGTTATGTATCTGTTATTTTAAATGTTATGTATCTGTTATTTTAAATGTTATGTATCTGTTATTTTAAATGTTATGTATCTGTTATTTTAAATGTTATGTATCTGTTATTTTAAATGTGGTTTTCTTAAACTATAAAAGTTTTTTTTTGAACATAGTTTGCTTGGGCACAAACTACCTATTTTAGCACTTTCACTTTTTGATCAGGTTTGAGCTAATACTCCCTTAGCTTGGTTAGCCAAAGCTTCCATTCCTCAATCAGAAGAACAATCTTAGCAGCTAGGTCAATCATTACCCCAAGAAATTTTCCAGCACTTTTGTATGTCATAGATAGGATTTTAACATCCTGGGTAATTAATTTTCCACCGTCTGGAAAATTTGTAGTATGTGTTTTAATTAGGTGTAAATATAATAATCCAAATTTGTCGGTTGAAAATCAAAAATTATCAATTTATTCAAGTATCATGTTAAGTAAAAACAATTACTAAAGGTAATATCTTCAGAGTATTAAAAATCGTACTTTGCTCATTACACTAGAACTACAACTTAAGCTTTATATTATAACTTATCCTGTAAATTATAACAAGAACATAAGCTATTTTGAAATCTGTTAATTCCAGGCCTCATATATATATATATATATATATATATATATATATATATATATATATATATATATATATATATATATATATATATATATACATATAGATATATATATACATATTTATATATACATATATATATATATATACAGTTTATTACCTATTTTTCTAACATAGCAATGTCATTTTGTTAAGTGTGTGCATCCATTTCATTATTAACTTCAGCTATTACTTTACAATCATCTGCATACAACAACAGTTGGTTTGTAAGTTGACTTGGAAGATCATATATGTACAGTACCCACAAAAAGTATTGTTACAAGTGCTAAAAAATTTGTAATTTTGATCTCTGAAGAAAAAAAGTTAATCTAAAATAGTAACACTTATTTTATTAAAACCAACCGTTTTCTATTATAACGAGCAATGATTCCTATATATGTTAATGCATACTAAACTGTTTCAATTCAGTACATTAGAGTCTTTGGTCATTCGTTTTTGGTTGCATCACTTCTTTCAGCAAAGTAGCCTATTTTTTCATTTTTGTTGAAAGATGTCTACCTTCGAAAATTTTGGGAGTATGAAGTTCTGTAATCTTAAAAAAGAAGAAATCACCATCATTCTATTGCATAAGCAGGGAAAAAATACTAAAGACATAGAAAAGGAAATTAATGGACATCATTCGATGGTAGCAAGATGGCTGAAATGGTATTTGGCAGATCCTGAACATGGAACCCCCATTAGGGAAAAAGATGTCTGGAAGACCAATGAAAACGACTAGAAGTGTTGATAAAATTGTAAAATTTGCAGACATAGTTAATAATTCATTTATTTCTGCATGTCAATTTAGTTTGAGAATCCTGAATTGCTTTGAAATGTCTCCAATAGGACAGTTAGCATAAGCTGGAAAAATTTGATTGCCTTGTGTTGTTGTGCCAGAAACTTCTTACCACAGCCCCCATGAGGAAGAAATCACTTGATTTTGCTAAATGTTATGTGCATTGCCATTTTGCCATTTGGAAAAAAGTAAAGTTTAGCAATGAGTCAAAATTTGGAAAATTTTTAAGATATCAAAAGAGCCCATATGCAGCAACTGCTGCGACCCAGCCTACACTCAAAAAACTATGAAACACTCCCCTGATGTCATGGCTTGGGGTGTTTTTTTTGCATTTGGACATGGGGGACCTTACTTCTAGTCTCTAAATGTAACAATGAATGGAGATTGTTATATTTAAATTCTTGATGACCATTTGCATTTTGTGCAGTTTCATGGAGCAAAAATTTTCCAACATGACTCAGCTCCTTACCACATTTCTAAAAAAATCAAAGATTGACTTAATATAAATGTTCTAGAATGACCAATAGCCTTGATCTCAACCCAATTAAAAACCCTTGGAAAGTAATAGAGGACAAGGTACAACGTTACGATACAAGATTGGTGAAGAAATGAATTGATTCTCTCAAATTGACCTGGTGCACAAAAAGTAGTGAAGAAATATGCAATAGGCTTGCTTTATCTATGCAAAATTGTCTAAAAAAAGTAAAGCTCACAGGAACATGACTAAATACGAACAAAACCTATAAATTTTAATGGCTCTATTTAGGGCACATTTTTTACTAAAAAAAGATGAAATATGCAACTTGTTGCATTACTTTTTGCAGTTACTATATATTAAAAATAAATTTGAACCAAGCACAGAACCTTGTGGTGCACCACTTACTATGTCCACCCATGATGATGCAAAGCTTGTTTATAACTTTTTTTCTTTTTATTTCAACGCATTTTATTATGTCTAAAGAGCTGTGGTCAAACTTTTGAAAAAATAATTATATATGTGGTCAAGGTTTAATATATATATATTCATATATATATATATATATATATATATATATATATATATATATATATATATATATATATATATATATATATATATATATATGTGTGTGTGTGTGTATATATATATGTGTGTATATATATATATGTATATATTTATATATATATATATATATATATATATATATATATATATATATATATATATATCAGGCCTTGTTAAGAAGCGTTACGCAGCTCGCATTTTGCTTGCGAAAAGGCGATTTGCCTACGCGCTCAGCAGTTTTGCGCTACGCAAAAACTTATATCTTTTAGAATATTTAAATTATCTTTTGATTGTCGTTAACTCGACGTTTATTTAGAAGAAATAAAGTCGTAAGTAAAAGCATTTAACCACAATTGTAAACTAATAGATTTTTTTGTTAAAGAAACAGTTTGTTTCATTTTTTTTTTTTATTATTAAAAATTAGTTAAAAAAAATAAAGTGTTTAAGTTTTATCTTAAGGAATTAAATATATAAATTCCTTTTAAATATAAAAATTATTTTTAGTCATAATAGTTTAAAAAATACATGATTTATTTTGATGTAAAAATTTTATTAATAACATATTTTGTTTATTGTTAATTCAATAACGTAAAGTTTTAATGACGTTCATTTAATTTATGAAAATAAATTATGATCACGAATATGTTATCGGTAACTGATAAATAACAAAAAATCTATTGTTTAAAAACATTATTAAAAAGAGTTCACAAATTAAATAAGAAAGAATTTATTAACAATTGATAAAATAACCAAAAACAAAATTTAAAATCATAAGAAAATAAACAAATATTTTACGTTTCATGAAAAAAATATTTTTTTCAAAATAAAATTTAGTTTATATTTGAAAAAAATAATAAAAATGATTTTTTTAATAAGAACTTTGATTTTATTTGTAACTTTTGTTATAGTGAGAAAAAAAAAACTTTTTGTATGATTTTTAACGCGTTAATAAAATAACTTTAATTACAATGCGGTACTTGTAAAGATGCTAGTGACGCAATATAACTTCTAACGATGCAAAATATATTTGCTGAGTTGAGTTACTTAAAAATGCGTTACGCGTTTTTGCTACGCAGCGAAATCTCGTAACAAGGCCTGATATATATATATATATATATATATATATATATATATATATATATATATATATACAGTGGCGCAACATAAATAGCACACTTTCATGACCAGTTTGTTTTACTTTTTGATGCCAACTTTTTTGTGTTTATAGCAATTGCTGCTATTTTTATAGCATCAAAAACCTTTTTGAATGGAAATACTCATTTGACATTTATAGCTGTTAAAATTGCTTGTTTTGAGCATTTAAGTGGTCATGTTTACCTTTTAGCGGTCATTTTATATAGCACACATTTACTTTTTATTTAAAAAAACTTAAATTCTTTTATTATATCAAAAGATAATTCTATTCAGTATTTAAAGGATATTCTTGTAACTCATTTAGCAACAAAAAAAAAATTATAGTATCTATCAACTATGACACAAGGTAAACATAGGACAGATGTCTTTCAAGGACAAATACAGGCATTTCAAGATCTAGGATTGAACATTTCTTAAATAGCTCGAAAACTGGGTTGTTCTCGTAAGAAAGTTATCAATGCTATTAATTTATTTAACGATACTGGTTCATTAAGCAACAAAAAATGCAAGTCTAGCGAGCGATAGACAACCCTCAGAGAAGTTGCAGCCATTGTCCGTATCGCTAAGCTGAATCTTTTTGTTGGTGTACCAAAATTAAAGAACAAATTGCTCAAATTAAAAACACAATCTGCCTGTCAGCATTGTTAAAAGTTGCTTACGCGAAAATAAGCTATTTGGAAAGGTTGCCCGAAATAAACTATTGGTCTCAAAACGTAATCTCGTCAGCTGTTTGAAGTTAGCAAAACAGCACGTACACAAGAATTTAAGTTTTTGGCAAAATGTGCTTTGGACTTTTGAGTCGAGTTTAATCCTTTTGGATCCGACGGAAAACAATATGTTTGTCATCCTCAAAACCAAGAACTCAGCGCTCGGTATACTAGTATAAGACCATAAAGCATGGTGGTGGCAATGTGATAATTTGGGGCAGTTTTTCATGGTGTGGTGTGGGCCGGTTGCAGAGAATTCAAGGGACAATTGATCAACACATGTACAAAGAAATACTAGAAAACGTCATGTTGCCATATGCCGAGGAAAATCTCCCTTTGGTTTGGAAATTCTAACAAGACAACGACCCTAAGCACACCGCCAAAAGTGTTAAAATGTGGTTTAATGCTAAGAAGATTGCTGTATTAGAGTGGCCCGCACAGTCACCATACCTAAATCCCATAGAAAATTCGCGGGGGGAAGTTGATAGAAACATAAACCGGTCAACTGCAACAAATTTAGACCAACTTTTGATCAAAGTAAAGGCTGCTCGGGACGCCATTACACCTGAACGATGCCAAAAATTGATCTTCTTAATGGGCTGTTGTTGTCAAGCAGTTATTGACTCAAAAGGATACCCCACTAAATATTAATTTGCCTCTAATAAAGTTTTCTAAACTATTTATGCAAAGAATCTCCATGATTTTGGTAGCAAAAAAATGAAATGATAATTTTGTACAGGGTGTGCTATTTAAATTGCCCCCTTATTCTGTACTTCTAAATCATTTATATGATTGTACTTTTTTTTAACTAAGTTACTTTCTTTTTCTTACTCAGTAATGTTATCTTCTAAAATTAATATTTTATTAGGCTGAAAAAGTTTAGATCTCAAAAACTCAGATCTCTGGAAAATATATCATTACATGTTGAACATCAATCTGTGCTATTTATTTTGTTGCCACTGTATATATAAAAAATAGCTACAGTAATAAATACATTAACAAATTTTGTTACTTTATTTTCTTTAAATCAAACTCTGCAGGTCAAGTCTTTGAAACACAGTGGTGTTGCGAAGGTAAAATTTACTGGGAAATTATCCTATAAATATACCAGTAAATGTTGAAAATTTACCACCTGGTAAATTATGAAATTTTTTTTTACTTATTTTTATTATTCTTTAAAAATTTCTTTTAGGAAAACTTACTCTCTTCTAATTAAAATTTACCTGTAAATTTTACCGGTAAATTTTGAATCAAATTTTACTGGAAAAATTACATCACTGAAACACAGTGAGTCAGACTCATATTTATACAAAGTATTTTGCAGTAAATCTTAAATACACATAGTTTTAAGAAAATTTTCAAATTCGTTAAAAAAACTTGTTTGCTACAAGTTCCACGCCTGTTGATATCTTGCTGAATGTTACATGTGCTAACATTTGGCTAAGCATCCATGAAATATGGTCACAATGCTCCTTCAAACTTTATCCATGACAACTTAAAAAAAAATTAGATTAAAACATAAATATATTATACCATTCATATTACATTTCATTGTCAATGGCAACACATTATAGCTATATAACATAATCAGAAACCAATGGAAACTTACCATATTCTTTAAATGCTTTTCAACTTCAGAATATTGGAGAAGCACAAATAGGAAACTTTATAAGGCAGTGACTCTGAGTACAGGATCACCTCAAACATGTGGCTTAATTCATTCTTGTTGCTATAGATTGGTCAATGTCTACTGGTTTGAAGCCAGTTTATGGAGAATGTATGCATTTATAAGAAACTGTTCTGTCAAGAGAACTGCAATTAAAATTAAAAATGGAGGTAGTTATATAATTAATATAAGGTAATTTTAATTTAATTATAGACATAATATTAATACAATAAATAATAAAATATTCAAACCTTGTTAAATAAAATGGTTTAATCATTAGACAGCTGCAAACATCAAGCATACTATGTTAACACCAAGCATACTATTATGTAAACACCAAGCATACTATTATGTAAACACCAAGTATTCTATTATGCATCTATAATAAACTTAACAAACTTTTTCAAGCAAATTGTTATATAAACTTTCAGTATCGAACAAAAATATCCACTTTATTACATTTTCTTTTTTCAGTTGTTGAAGTCATTTTTTATTTTATGCTCAAAAGATACTGTATATATTTTATAATAATTTTTGATGATCATTAGAGTTTTTTTGAAAGCGTTATTAGAAATAATAAAACTGCAATCCTAGTGGAACTACAAAAATATAAATGAATTGTGAAGACTTTTCAATAATTTTTTTGTTAAAAGGCAAATTTATTTCTAAACAAATTCAAAATCCATACTTTCAGAAATGTGTGTATTTTCAAAATCTTTTTTTTTTCTGAGTTGGAATTCTAACCTACTTAGGGCTAGCCATGATTATGCCTTAACCCTTCCCTTAATAGGATCATTTGAGAATTAAATACCATATTTAGGTATAAAATTGTTCTAACTACTGTGTATTATTCTTTCTCCAACCATTTCACATTTTGTACATTAATATTCCCCTGTTTATCCGATTGTATTAAAGATAAAATATTTAGGTCACAAACAAATCCACTTATATGATTCGTAAAGTGAATTTGTTTCATTGAATATTATATTGCTTATTTTAAGACCAACCAAAATTAAATGATAAGTAGTAGTAAGATAAATAGTATTGTGGAAAGGTTGGGGAAGTGGTATCTGCATACATTATAATATTAGTGAAGGTGAACAAATGAGTTGATTGAGAGGTACTTCAGTATCCAAACTGTCAAAATCTATGTTACCACCTCTTGAGTCTGTATCAGAGCTATGCTCTATAAGCTTGTAGCTTGCTTTATTCAATCTCTTGTCGATCTGTGAGCATAATAGCTAATGAAAAGGAATTATCTTGTGTATATTTGCTACAAAATAAATTTTTCATTGTTAATATAAAAAACTTATATGTTTGGTGATATTTAATTATATAATCATAGTCAATTTTTAACATTACATTTAAAACATAGCAAGCAATAATTTTACCAATATTGTTTTTAATTTTATTTGGGGAAAGGTTGGGGAAGTGGTAAAAGAGCTACAACAACTAGCACAAATTTTAGTTATGCAAGGCTGCCCTGTTCAATCTATTGACAAGGGTTTTGGAAGAGCACTGCGGCATGCACGACATAAACTTGTCTGCAACAGGTATAAAGAAAAAAGAGAGAGGGAGAGAATTTTACCGATAGTGACGGCATTTGGAAAAGTTGGAAAACTTGTCAGTGGGATAGAAAAAAAGCACTGGAGTGTTGTGGAACTGGATACTGATCTTGGAGATATGTGGCCAGTGTCACAAAATAAATTAACCCCCATAATAAATTAACTCCCGCAGCGTAAAACATTATCCGGGGAGTTAATCTATTTTAAAATAGATTAACTCCCTTTGAAATAAATTAGCCCCTGTTGGCGAAACAAATACTCCCCATAATATTTTAACTGCCTTGGAAGAACTTATACGAATTACGGAAAAAGCATTTCAACTTGATGTTTTCCAAATGTGTTTGTTTTTAAATCTGTTAATTAGTATAGATATGGATATAATAATAGTAGCACTATATATATCTTAAGCATTTTTAATATTTATACATTTGATATATATGTATATTGAATACTACTATCTATCTACTATCTATAATTTCTACTAATTTATTGCTCTGTTCTATTTAGAACATTGAGCACTTCTATATATATATATATATATATATATATATATATATATATATATATATATATATATATATATATATATATATATATATATATATATATATATATATATATATATATATATATATAAATATCACTTCTACAACATAAAATTACAACGAGAAAGTCTGAGTTAAATCTGAGTTGTTATCTGAGTTGTTATCTGAGTTAAAGTTGACGTGAAAGTATTATCTGAATAATCTCCACTTCTAACAGCAAGAAGTGTATTATTAAAGAATAAAGAAAAAATATACACTATGTGAGACCAGAGTATAATGATATGCAGCAGTGAAACATATGCGATAAAGGTGATGTTCATCAAATAATGTTCTCTATTTGGAAAGAATTGAAAAGGCAACAGTCAGATAGATGTGCGGTGCAACTAAGAAAACAAGAAAAGTAGTGGTGATCTTATATAGAGATTAGGAATAGTGAGTGTACCTGACGGGTGCCTCACGGAAGATTAAAGTGGTTTAAAGTCGCAGTTAATCATGTAGTAGCGTCCAGAGCTTAGAGTTTCATGAGAAAAAAATAAAAGTAGAAGCTCTAAAATTGGAGATGGTGTGTTACAGGCGACATAAAAAAGCTACAGTTAAGCAAGAAAATGCTTATGATCTTATACAATAGAGAAACAGCTTTATCAGCAATATGATATCTCTAAGTGAAACTGCAATATAACATTATATGTGTATATATATATATATATATATATATATATATATATATATATATATATATATATATATATATATATATATATATATATATAAATTTTGTTGCTAACTCCAGTTACTTACGGGACATTTTGATTTTTGTAGAGTCATATTTTTAGATATATATTTTTTGTTTTAACAGATATGTTTACATATTGATCAGATGTTTATACATAAATCATGTCAAAATCATTTATTTGTTTTCCTGTATATTGAAATTCTTTTCAATTATTATAAATTTAAGATTTATAGTTGATTATATGCTGTGTTACTTATGGGACGCAAATAAGCATTGCATTAAACCTGTTGTTTTCAGTTGAATATTTCAAGCCAAATATTTAACCTACATAAACTGGCTACTTAAGTTAAATTAAGTAGTTTATTATTCTGCATAAAATTATTCAAAAGGTTGTTTTAGCTTGTTGTGGACTCGAAGAATAAATAAAAATAAGTGAATGATAAATTTTTAACTTTTTATTAATTAAAACAATAAGAAATATTAATATAACAACAATAATGTTCAATGATGTTTCATCATATTCTCCCCAACAACTTTAAGTTTTAAGTAATCAATTGTTCAAAGAACGAACCGATTTGGAGCCATGCACTTTCAAGTTGATCGTCTTTTATGGTAAATATTATTTTTAACCTTATTGGACATGGCAAGATGAGACTCACTGGATATTGTAGGAAGATCGAATGACAGTCTCATCTGGTTTTTGTAACTGGTGTGCAGCCTCATCTGGTTCTTGTAACAGGTGTACAGTAGATTGTTTTGATGAGCTTAGATTCACTGTTTCCAAGTTAACTGTAGGTAAGACTTAAGTTTGAAACTGGTGTGCAGTCTTATCTGGATCTTGTAACAGATGTGCAGTAGATTCTACAGTTGCTAATAACAGATTTCAAAACATTTACTGAGAATGGTAGTTTGCGAGAAGCAATCATTCTGGTAACACCAGGGTGGCATAACGAATTGTGTAAAGACAATAGAGTAAACAAGCTCATTGCTGAAGAGTACATACAGCTAAAAGTATCAGGTGCAATATTGTATTCCTTTTCGGTAAACATGTCAAAGTTGTAACAAAAAAGCTCAAGACGCTGTTGATATATTTTATCATTCTTGATTTTACTCGCATTATTCTTATTAAACATAAACAATACAGATTGTTGATCAGTTGAAAGCTTGAAACGCTTCCCAGTTAGTAGATAGCACTAATGCGAGCAGATTCTGTAACAGCACATGCTTCTTTTTCTATAGGGGGATATTTTACCTCAGATCGATATAACAATTGCAAAAAAAAGCAACTGGTCTGCCATTTTGATTAAGAAGTCCTGCAATAGCTGTATCAGATGCATGGGTTTCTAATGGCTCATTCTCATTAATAGAACACAACAAGCTGGACATTTATATCTAGGATGCACAGTGTTTCCACCAAAGAAGCAAACTTTTTTTTTTGAGGAGTTGTTACTGTTAGGAATAGCAGCAAATGTGGTGAGAATTTCTGTATTGTCATTAGAAACAGGTGCTGTAAAAGTAGGTTTTTGGTAAACCGAGGATAGATAATCTTCAGAATACTTTTGAGAAGATACGTAAGTTCTAGCTTTGTAAAACATAACCTCTAGTGTCATGTCATGTGCTTTGTCCATTTGTTTTTTGTTACACAATGATTAACAAGTTAATAAAATTGTTGTGGACTCAAAGGATAAATGACAATAACTGAATTATTGCTTTTTAACATTTTATTGACTAAAACAATAAGAAGAAATATTAATATAACAACAATATTAACAATGCTCAATTATATATCTTAAATCAAATTAGTTATCGTTACTTACGGGGACAATTTTACGCTTTTATCAAAATATAGTTTAGCTACTATTTATATAAAAAGTATGAGGCATGACATTAATTTGAAATTTAAAACAAAAAAATAACAAAATTTAAAATTTTTTAAACATATGGCCAAACAAAAACCAAATGATTACTTTGTTTTTGTTTGAATTTATTTATTTTATCAAAATAACTCACATGAGCGTAGAATTTGCCCTAGTGTAATGTACAATTAGAGTGCTCGATGTTCTTAAATGACAGAGCAGTAAAAATTAGTAAAAACACTTATCTAATTATGGCTGACGAAGAAAATTGGATAAGTGTTTATATATATATATAATATATATATATATATATATATATATATATATATATATATATATATATATATGTATGTATATATATATACACATAATACATATATGTATGTATATATATATATATATATATATATACATACACATAATATATATATGTATGTATATATATACACACATAATACATATATATATATATATATATATATATATATATATATATATGCATACATATATATATATACATATACATAATATATATAATTATATATATATATTTATATATAATTATATAATATATATATAATTATATGTATATATTATATATATAATTATATGCGTATATATGTATAATTATATATGTATTGTATACATAATTATATGTATATATCATATATAATTATATGTATGTGTATATATATATACACATATTGTCATTTGATTGTTTTTGATTTATTTGTGCTGGAAGTACCTATATGGTTTAAATGGTCTTTGGGGATAATTTATTAGTATTTTCTGTTTACACACTTTAGTTGTTTTAGTTTTGTTTCTGGCGTTTTTATTTGAATTTTAATTTATTGTGCTTAGTTTTTTCTACCGGTGGTATGGTAAGTGATTAATTTAATTATTTTTATTTATATTGTGCCGTTGATCGACACTTTTTATATCATATCATCAAAAAAATATTAGTGTTTTACAAATTTGGGTGTGGTTGGGTTTTGGCTATTTGTAGTGAATCCTTTTTTACTGCAGTATGGAATAGGCGTATGTCGCGGGGTAAAGCATAAGTGGCGATGACGTTTGTCTGATGGGAAAAACTAGTTATAAGTGCTGATCCTTATCAAAACGCCAGTAATAATAGACGCGACTCTGAGGAGATGTTTATTACTTAATCACTACACAAATTATGTTTACACATTGGCATTAATGTTTACACATCGGCAATAATGTTTTTCTTCCATTCTGAAGCCTTTCATTGCTGGATGTATACTTTTTGTTTTTGTAGTCAAGTTTTTGTTTTATTTATTTTTTATTTGGTGACATATTTTTTGTATATCTTAGTTAATATTAGTGTTTATAAAACAATTTATTATTTATTATTATTAGTAGTACTGTTTAGGTGCATTGTCTGTCTTATTTATAGTTTTTGTATTTCTCTATTAATCTTTATTTTTTGTCTTGACAACTGTCAAAATATGCTTTGTTCGAAAAATAATTCTCTTTTATTCTAATGAACTTCATTTCTTCCCTTAGGTGTTCACTACTCGTGTGTGACCATTCGGCAATTTTATATATGCTAGAATTATATATATGCCAAAGTTTTTAAATAAGTAAGATAAATAGTATTGTGGAAAGGTTGGGGAAGTGGTATCTGCATACATTATAATATTAGTTAAGGTAACAAATGAGTTTATGGAGAGGTACTTAAGTATCCAAACTCTCAAAGTCTATGTTACCACCTCTTGAGTCTGTATCAGAGCTACGCTCTATTGTAGCTTGTTCTATTGTGGCATGCTTTATTTAATCTCTTGTAGATCTGTGAGCATAATAGCTAATGAAAAGGAATTATCTTGTGTATATTTGCTACAAAAGTAATTTTTCATTGTCAATATAAAAAACTTATATGTTTGACAATATATAACTATATCATCATAGTGAATTTTTAACATTACATTTAAACCATAGCAAACAACAATTTTACCAATATTGTTTTTTTTCTTTTTTTTAGTAGATATAAGGCATTATTGCTAATTTATTCATAACAAAAATTACGGTAGTATTATACAAGTTTACATTCCTCTCAATAGTTGTCTATATACAACTGTTAATTTAAATAAATCTGCAATAAAAACTAAATCTCTTTATAATTAAAAATAAAAATTGAAACATAGTTGACATTTTAATACTAAATAAAAAAAAGAAATTTTTATATGTATTTCAAGACCTAATTTATTCCATCGTATATGAGCAATATATGTTGCTTGACCAATATGAATTGTTAAAACATTAAATAATTAAACAACAGAAAATAAAAAAGGATTTAAATACATATATACTCATTTTGAAAACATGAATTCATTTTATGTAACTAATACGCATCTATGCGCATGCACTTTATTACAATGTTTCACATTTGGGAAGACCAAACGAAGAGTACTGCAAATAACTCATTTAAATGGTTAAACTAAAAATTAATATCATGCACTTGAAAACTATAGTACATTTCTTGAAAGTACAAACTATAGCAAATGGTGTATAATTTTGATATATAAAAAAATAAAAATTCATTAGAGCTATATGTTGAATAAAAAACTCTGCGCAAGAGAGTGAATGATCATACTTTTATTTAAAAGTTTATTCCTTATTTATTTTATCATTTTTTAACTGTTTGTTTTTATGGTTTGTTTATTTAAAATTTTCTTTTTAATTAAGTTTGATTTTTTCAACGCATTTAAAAAAAAAAAAATTATCAATATGTGCAAAAAACTGTGGCCAAGTTGTCAAAAAAAATTGTATGTGTGGTTATATGGTGTGCAACCACACATGTCTCCTGAGAATTTTGAGGCTTGTTATATGTAAGACTTGACTGGGAGCATGGTTATTATATAAGGGGTGCTGTCAACATATGTCAAAAGTTCTTTGATGCTCAAAATCAGATCTGCATAATTATATAATTGTAAAATAAAATATTAGAATTTATTTTAATGAAATATAATATCTGTTTTTAATTACTATTTATTTACTATATTCGATTATATAATTTATTTTTTTTGTATTTTCTATTTCTATTTATTCTAAATTGTTTATATTACTCATAATTTATATTAGTTGTCTTTATTATACTAATTGTTTATTATAATTTTATAGGTTAGATATTTCCATTGTGTTACTTGTATTAATTGCATGTTATTTACAATAGCAAATTTTACTTCAATCAAGTCTATAATCTTTACTATTTGCAAAATTTTTTTTAGGAGTATCATCTTTGTATTACTAATCAAAACTCTGGAATTTCGTTCAGAAATTTTTTATGGTATTGTTTACTTGCTTTTTTATTTTGTTCTACAGTAATGTTTTGGTATGAAAAATATTTTGAAAAAAGCAAAAATAAAGTTTCTATAATAAAACCTAAGATAAATAGTTTTATAACCGAAGAAGTTTGTAAAGAGAATGATGCTTCTAGTGCAGAAAATTGTAAAGTGAATGATGCTTCTAATGTAGAATATTGTAAAGAGAATGATGCTTCTAATGTAGAAAATTGTAAAGAGAATGATGTTTCTAATGTAGAAAATTGTAAAGAGAATGATGCTTCTAGTGTAGAAAAAAAAAGAAGAGAGAATGATGCTGTAGAAAAAGACAATATGACTGAAGAGAATAAAAAAATTAATTTCTCATTATCAGTCGAAGAAGAGTCAGTTTATTTCAATAATATAACTGATAAACTTACGACCGACTTTTGTCTTTAACTATTTTTCTTGGAGATGAAAAGTATTAAATTGTACTCGGTTTATTTTCAAAACAAAAAAACCATTTTGAGAAATAGATGATAGATAAAGTTAATGAAATCAGATATCATTTTGTAGAAGTATAAGTATTTGGTACTGTCTAAGTATTTGCTACAGAAATTGAATTAAATATATGTGTTTTTGTCAAATTTTTTGTTATTGTTGTTTTTGACTTTTATATAATATAAAAGCTATAGTTTTTATGCAATTTTCTGTAAAATATTTATTATTTTTTATTATTGAAATTATTTATTATTTTTGAAATTTTTATATAATTTTACTTCATTCAAGTATCTTTTTTTTCTTGCTGGAGATTTTTAGGTACTTTTTTTAAAAAATTATTTTCAAATGTCTTGATAGTTACTCTAAAAATATATTTTAATCAAAAATTTTTTTTTTAATTTTATTTTTATAGTATTTTTTTTAATAGTATTTTCAGTGTTATTTTATTACATAGAATAATTGTTAGGTATTGAAATTCAATTTTTAAAAATTGTAGTTTATTGCATTAATTTATACGGCGTTTTCAGAAGAAAAAAAAAACAAAGAATAATGAAAGAAAAGATTGTTGCCCGTGCCAAACCCTCAGTCAATGTAGCATTACTTCCTTGCAGGCTATAAGATAGTTGATGTATGTACTGAAGCCCCTGGCCGCAGGCTATTTCAGTGTGGCATCAGAGATGTCATAGTTATATAATATATTTATTTTTAGATTATTTTTTATTCATTTATTTAACCAAAAATTGAAAATTACAAATTTTTTATAATTTACAAAATTAGGTTAGGTGTCACTCATATAGTTAAAAACTAGTCATTGGAGTGACAGCTAAGTAAAATAAACAAACAAACAAAAAAATCCACAGCAATAATAATAAGTAAGAGCAAGCATAAATTAAATTAATAAAAAAAAAATAATGATTAAGCTATAATAAATTAAGTAAAAAGACAAAAAATATGAAAACACTCAATAACAACAGCAAACAACAAAAATAATTAGCAAAAACAGCGCAAATAATAGCAAACTTTACGCAAATGAAAAGGCAAGCACAAAAACTTTTACAAAATGAAATAAAATATATTTGTTATTCTTGGCGGAAACAGAAAAGCATAGAAATTTTGTAGCGGTTTATTTTTGCTTTGATTATTTATTTTTATTATTATTTTGAACATTTTTCGAACTACTTTTCCTTTAAGTTTCTTTTCTTTTCCGAATGAATTCTGGAGCCTGATATATATATATATATATATATATATATATATATATATATATATATATATATATATATATATATATATAAATATAAATATAAATATATATATATATATATAAATATAAATATAAATATATATATATATATATATATATATATATATATATATATATATATATATATATATATATATATATGTATATATATGTATATATACACACACATATATAAACGTATATATATATATTTATATATATATATATTTATATTTATATATATATATATATATATATATATATATATATATATATATATATATATATATATATATAGCACTCTTCTTCTTTTCCTATCCTTAGCCCTATACTAATTTAAATTTAAACTTCGGATCTCCAAAAAATTCTCGCATGTAAGGTGGCATTGTTTGCTAATGATATTACCACATATACCAAACTCAATTTATTGCAATAATCTAAATTATCCTAAATTTATGATAAGGCATGTACTCGATGAGTCATCTACCCTTCTACCAAAATAAGAAACTGCTTAGGTTGCATCTATCATGTCTGTCACTTACTGTGGATTCTATTCTTTATTTATATTAACTGCTAATCTATCCCTGTATGAAATATTGTGCCATATCTGGAGCGGAACTTTGAATGATGCTTTTTTTTTTTAAGACAAAGTGCAAAAATGCATTGTAAACATAGTTGGAAGGTTAGTATCACAAGATTGTGTTGTATAGTACTTCATCTATACAAATCTCATAACTGTATAGTATTCCAACTGTATTTTTTAAATAGTAATTCACTCGTAAATTTTGTAATTTCAAGCAAAACTGTAATTCATATATGTGTAATTTCATAATGTAATTTCAAATCTTCCATTTTCCAAAACATTTTTGTTTTTTAAAATGGCAAATTTATTACAATATTTTGAAAAAGTCGTTTATTTCTAAGTTTCTAAAAAGGGTTTATATCTGTCTTATCTATATTCAGTGTTATCTATATCTGTGTTATCTATATCCAAATATCTATATCCAGTGGTTGAAGTTTGGCTTTTGCAGCCAACCCTCAACCACTGTCACATCATCTATAAATTTCTGTGTCACATTTCTATAAATATTATAAAAAGAGCTAACATCTCTTTGCCATCTACAAAAATTCATTCTTGTGTTACTCGTCATTCAATTAAGTCTCATCCTTTTACTGTGACTGTTTTTCAGTGCTCCAAAACAATACATTTACAATCTTTTAAGTCATCTGTTAATGGTTATCGTGCTTATAAACTTTATCTCTTCCAGTAACTTCCAACTCTAATAGTGGTTGCAAGCAGCCTTGTTGGCAGTAAAGATGTTTAAAAGGTATATATTTATATATATATGTATATATATATATATATATATATATATATATATATATATATATATATATATATATATATATATATATGTATATATATACATATATATATATATATATATATATATATATTTATATTTATATATATATATATATATATATATATATATATATATATATATCTCCAGCATGGTTTTATAATATTTATTTGCCATTATTTATTTATCTGGCAGTTTACTGCTTTTTTTACATCCTTTTATTTGCCTTGTTACTATTCCTAAAGTTATGTTTTTAATTTATGTTTAATAAGTTTACTGGTAATTGTTTCTCCTGTTGTGTTTAATAATATTGTTTTTATTACTGCAGTACTGTTACATATTCTTATAATATATTTGCAATTAATTATTGATGAGTTATATAAACATCTTCTATTGAAAAGTAAGAAATAATATTTACATAAGTACAAAGTTATGAAGTATGGTGTATATTAAATAAACAATGTACATTATTTACTTGTGTTGGTTTACTTCTGTGTTTGCTCTGGAAAACTTTGATAATGAGTTTAAAAATGAGTATGATTATGCCACATGGAAAAATCCATTTGATGGAAGACTTGGTAATTTTAGACATATCGAAAATGGTTTTATTTCAGAGATTGAAAAGGAAACTGATTATGAAGAGTTGGACCAAAAGTTGGTAAATAAAGTTTTTTTTTAATATTTTTATCTGTACTTATTTTTTAATTATTTATATTCAAATATTATTATAAATATTAGAAATGTAAGTTTATATATATGTTAGAAATCGTAGTATTTCACTCGATTATCTCCGTTTAATGCTTATACAAACTTTTATTTTTATTTTATTCTCATTCATTCTAATCCCCCGCGGGACCTTATTTTATTAAAATACTTTTATAATAAAATCTATCAACGTCTTTGCGCCACTTCTGATAGTAGAACATGTTGGGTTTTGATTATACATTGATATATATATATATATATTTATGTATATATTGACATAAAAGTGTATCTACTAACGTCTTTTGATTTTGAGTGTTAAAATTTTCCGCTTAATATCAACTTTGCTGTCACTGCTCTTTACGACCAACGTGTTTTTGTTTTGTTTGCACTACCTAAGTATTCGTACCCTGCAAGCCAATTGATCTTGACACAGATTGTGAGTCCAATTATTACTTTTTTTCTTTTTTTCTCATTCTCATGTTCATATACGTTACGGATGATGGTTTTCCATTCATTATGGTTGTTTGTAAATACCAGCATACATAGGAAAGCTCTTATGTATGGACATGCACATATATATATATATATATATATATATATATATATATATATATATATATATATATATATATATATATATATATGGCTTTTCTAGTAGTGAGGTCATAACTATCGCGATAGGACAAGCATGATGTAAATCATGGGTATTAAAATTATTAAAAGTATTAAAAACGATGATATGCCTTTGACAATTGGTCTTATGTTTATGATGCTATTGCTGCCTGAAATGTCATCTGTGACACATGCATGGTTCTGAGGAGGGCGTCACAGGTAATACCACTACTTAATTATGATTGAACACTTAAACATCAGAGCCCTGACTTGCACAAACCACATATCACATGTGTATTTATAATGCTTTTATTATTTTACGATAATTGTTTTATCATTTTAAGATATTTGTTTTATAATTGTATGATATGTATTTGTGTGCAAGGTTTACACTAATTTTTCTCTTCCTCTACCATCTTACATAATTTAATGTTATTATATATTTTAAAAGTTTTACCTCACCGCCAAGTTGTATAGCTCAAACGGTTAGCGATATGCCTTCCCACCGACATCTTTTTTACAGTACGGGGTTCAAGTCCCACCTCCGACTAAGACTTTTTCTCTTTTTCCTCTTATTTTATATAAAGCGATAAATTCCTAGGGATTGGACTTTTTAACGCAAAATGACGATTTCAAAAGTTATATTTATAAGTTAGAGTTATAGCGAGATAACAACAGAGAGGTCTTAAATAAAACAACAAATTCCAATAGGCTAGATTTCTAGACCCACGATTAGGGTGTCAAGAGGGGTGGCGCTTGAATAAAATGACAAATTCCTACTGGTTAGGCTTTTTAACTCAAAATCACAATGTCAAAAGTGAAACCTTTCAGGTTAGATCACAATGGAATAACTATAAACAAAATGACAAATTCCAATTGGGAATTTGTCAAATTTCTTAACCCAAAATCATGGTGTTAAAAATGAAAATGATAATTTTTAGGCAAAGTTACCAAAGAGAAGTCTTAAATAAAACGACAAATTCCAGTGGGCTAGATTCCTTAACCCAAGATTAGACTTTTTAATGCAAAATCACAGTGTCAGAAGTTAAATCTCTCAGGCCAGATTGCTATAGAATAATTATGAACAAAATGACAAATTTCAATAGGCTAGATTTCTTAACCCAAGATCATGATGTCAAGAGGGGCGATTCTTGAATAAAGCGACAATTTACCAACAAGAAGTCTTAAACAAAACGACAGGCTATTACGGCTCAAAGTGTTCCAACAAGTACATTAACCCTGTTCAAGTACGAAATTATACAAAATAATTATCAAAAAGCACCAAGAGTACCTTATTATGAAAAGAAAAGTTTTCTAAAATCCATCATGGTATGGGGAGGAATTTGTGCAAAACGATTAACATCTCTAATATTTGTTGAATCAGGAGTTAAAATTAATTCAAGTAACTATATAGAGAGTGTTTTAAAAAAATTTATTAAAAATGATTTCAAAAGTCTATATCCAAAAAATGACTTTTATTTCCATCAAGAATCCGCATCTAGTCACTCTTTAAAAATGACCATTAAACTTTTAACTGGCCAAAAAATCAAATTTTATTCGTTCAGAAATGTAGACATCAAACTCACCAGGTAAGGCACCTATGGACTTTTTTACATAAAGTTATAGGTTAAATCAATTAAAAAAATGAAAAGCAAAAAATTTTACAGAGCTTATTTGGAATATAAAAGATATATGGAGAAACATCCCTCAAGAACTAAATAATGCATTAATGTCTAAAAGTTGTAAAATTATCTATGATAACAAGGGTCATCAAATTGAACATTTAAGAAAACCAAAAATTAAGAATTAAAAAAATATTGCTTTTTAAATATATTTCCATTTAAATGTCACATGACTGTAGATATTGTATTTATTTATAACTAATGCAATGTGCATTTGTTTTTAAAGGAAATAACAATTATTTAATTATCTAAATTATGTTATTATTTAATTAAATAAATTATGTTATTATTCATTATATAAATTATGTTATTTAATTATGTAAATTATGTTATTATTTAATTATATAAATTATGTTACTATTAATGATAAAATTATTTAATTATATAAGTTATTATATATTATTGTTTTTAACTATTAATGACAAAGTAACTAATAATAAAATAAAAACCTATAGTAAAAACGTAATTAAAAAAAACAAACTAAAAGAGAATTAAATAACTACTTTAAAGTTAATCTTTGTTATTTATAAACATTTAATATAAATTTACAAGCTAGCAGATTATTTTACACCACTATTCTGCAACATTACCTAAAAAATTATTATTTTTCAACAGAGTATGAAAACTGAGTAACAGAGTATGAAAACTGAGTAACAGAGTATGAAAAGCTGAATTGGATATGGATATCCAATTTATTAATAGTTTTCAATTCAATATTGGATCTGTAATTATAAAAAAAACTAATCGGATATCCATTCCAGAAAAAGCAGATTGGATATCTAAATTTTATGATAAGGCATGTACTCGATGAGTCATCTACCCTTCTACCAAAATAAGAAACTGCTTAGGTTGCATCTATCATGTCTGTCACTTACTGTGGATTCTATTCTTTATTTATATTAACTGCTAATCTATCCCTGTATGAAATATTGTGCCATATCTGGAGCGGATCTTTGAATGATGCTTTTTCTTTTTAAGACAAAGTGCAAAAATGCATTGTAAACATAGTTATTTAAATTGTTTTGTTATTTTTAGAGGAGAAAAGTAGATAAGAATATAACGAAAATAAAAATACTTTTTGATATATAAAAATATATAAAAAATGCCATTTGTAAATCTCATAAACTTTTTTCTTATAGCAGATCATAAGTCAGCAATCATGTTTAGAGCTTCTGGACACTACAGACTTGGAAAAAGTAGAGATATAAAGCCGGAGTCCTTTTGGGACTCCGCATTCCTGATAAATATATATATATATATATAAATATCAGGGGCGGACTTAAACCCCGTCAAGTGCTGCAAGCGGCGGGGTAAAAAAATAAAAATAAAAATAAGTATTATGACGCCTAACGCCCGCCTAATATTAATTGCCAATCTATATATTTTTGTTAGAAAATATAATTAGAAAAAGTTTATAGTGAAAACTATGCTTTGCGGACGTTTGAAAAAGTGTTTTATAAATTTGCTCATGTAAACTATACTTTGCAGGATATTAGAAAATTATTTATAAAACTTGCTAATGTAAACTATACTTTGCAGGATATGAGAAAACTATTTTATAAAACTTGCTAATGTAAACTCTACTTTGCAGGATATGAGAAAATTGGATAAGTTCATTGGTTTACGCTATTAAAAGTAACAATCTGATTCGTTTAAAAAAAAAACATGTTTAGTGCAAACTATCCCTTGCAGCATTTGCAGCAGTAATTTGATTGGTTGCAAAGATCGATAAACAACTCAAAAGAACTCAAGGAACTCAAAGAACTCTGTTCTATAAACAAAGTATTTCCTTAAATTTTTAACGTTTAAGCATGGCTTACAACTTGATTGATGATGTACTTAAAAGATTTAAAACCGATAATCTTGTCGATTTAAATACATTTTATGAAACTTTATTGGATACATATATTTACAACAATAACAAAAGGGTTAGTAACGAAGGTCTTTTAAGTCGATATATTGATGGCACAATAAGAAGAAATATGTGCCGAAGTTTGTATCCCTTCTTACTTAAAAGACAATAAAATGCATTGTATTGCTCCAAGGTAAGTCACTTTACTTTTTTTTCAAAAATAATTATCTTATTGTATTTTATTACAATTAGTTAATATGTTTTAACACAAAATTTAATGCTTTTTTTTAAAAATATTTATTGTTAATACCGTATTAATCTAATCTATAACAAATTACACTTGTTGACTAATCAACATTTAATAAGTGTCAACATGGTCAAATGATTTTGACATGTATGTATATAATATGTTCATGATGTATAAATTATATTCCTACATGTCAAAATCATAAGTTGGTTTGTCTGAATTCTTGACTATTGATTTGATTTATGAATTTGTTCAAAAAGCAAAGATTTTTTACTCAATTTTAAATTTATTGATAAAAGAAGTTTAGCTCTTAAAAACATGAAGTAAATATATATTTTTTTTCTTAAGGTCTGAAGCATCTGGAAGTTGTATGTACAGCTCTGCATCATTATTTTTTGTTGCTGACAATACACTGATGAATGTGTTAAGAGTTTTAACGTCCCTTGAAATTTATATACATGCTGATTATTACTGTAAGCATCCTTTATTTTCAAAAATATTTTCTGATTATAGTTCTCATTTTATTAATCTCAAAAGTTTGTTGTGTATGTCAGTATCTCATTCTGCATTAGATTCTGGCTTCGAAAATAATAATATTATTAAAGCTGAAACAATTGCAAACTGTGAGAGCACAGAAAAATGGACTGGTTTTTTATGTTTGTTAGGTTTATCATCAGTTCTTTCTTGTAATATTGTTTCCTGTTACCCAGATTTCGGTGTTAAAAAGTATAAAATATTTTTTAACCAAGAGATCTCACCACGTACTCCCATTAAATGTTATTCTCCATTTTACATTTTGTTTTGTTATGATGGGAATTTTCAGTCCGGTACATTTCAGCATAATCACTATGTCCCACTAATTTTTATTCCTAAAAAGCGTAAACTTTCCAGTAAATCAGAAACAATAATTTCGAAAAAGTTGCTGCCAGTCTTGTCACCTAATAAATTTCTAGATACAAAACAGACTACCATTGATCAAGTTGCTACAATTGTACCCAGCACAGTAGCCAAAAATCCAAATAAAAAGCCCTATCCTTACATTCTTTCATAAAACAAACCCAGACTTAGAACCTACTAGTGCAGTCTTACAAAATACATCTTGTATTCTAAAATCAAATAGATTTTCTTCTCAATTAGCAATGTCTTCTTCTCAATCGACAACATCTTCTCAATCATTAACATTAAGTATAGATGTTTCTTCTCACTCAAAGACATCTAAGGACAGTGTTCTATCAAAATCTTTTTTTACAAAATCTTCAAGCATCAGGAAAGTACCTAATTTTTATAATAATAATATTGAATGCCCTTCGAACATTATTTTACCACCTAAAGAAGTACTAAATGCTCTCCAGTCTTTTGAGCAAAATGGTGTTGCTTTCTTTAGACAAAAGGTTGAATTTTTAACTGACCATGAAATTTTTTTATTAATTAAAAATATGTTTATTCCTAATGAAGATTACATTTTCCCAAAAGATTCTGGTCGTCAGTTTAGATATCTTTGGTTGAAAGAGTTTTCTTGGCTGAGATGTTCTAAAAGTACTGATGGTGCATTTTGTTTGTCTTGTGTATTATTTGGCAATAAATTCAAACTAAGATCACGTAAGTTAACACATTTGTATTTGGAGCCTTTCAATAAATGGTCTGATGCTATTAGATCATTTTCAAATCATGAGTCAACTAAAAATGGTTTACATGCATTTACTATGCCTGTTTTTAATATTTTTTGAGTCATTTCTCAGGCATAAGTCAACCAATAAATGTCATCATTGATGCTAATGTAAAAGAAAAAAAAAAGAAAAAATCGCCAAATACTTCGTCCTATTGTTGATGCTATAATTTTTTGCGGTCAAACCAATACACCTTTGAGAGGCCACTGAGATGATTCACAATATCTTCCAGAGGCTGGAGATTATTCGAAATGTGGAACTGGTTGTTTTAATAAACTTTTAAATTTTGCTGTACGCAATGGAAATGATGTTTTAGGCTCTCATCTTAATAACTGTTCAAAGAATGCCTCCTACATTTCGAAGACTTGAAATTATTAAATGCTGTGGTGAAGAAATTAGTGAATTTATACTATCTGAAGTTCGCAAAAATGTTTTTTTTTTCAATAATTGCAGATGAAGCCTGTGACTCATCTACTAAAAAGCAAATGTCATTAGTTTTACGATTTGTTGATAGTGATTTCAATATCAGAGAAGACTTTATTCAATTTATTCATTGTAGTGAAGGAGTTAAAGGAAAAGATTTGCTTAATGTTCTTTTAAATTGTGTAAGCAACTTAAATCTAGATATAAAAAACTGTAGGGTCAGGGATATGATGGAGCCAGTTCTGTCTCTGGGTATATAAATGGTCTTTCTGCTCAGGTTCTTAATATAAATTCAAAGGCTTTGTATACACATTGTCATAGCCATCGATTGAACTTATCAGTTTGTGAATCGTGTAATGTCCAATTAGTTTCAGAGGTTTTTAATAAAGTTCGCGAACTTTCTTATTTTTTTAATTATTCAGAAAATAGACAAAAGTTTTTAGAAGCTAGCATTTTAAAGCGTGAACCTCAAACGCATAAAAAAAAATTAAAAGATATCTGTAGAACTAGATGGATTGAGCGTATAGATGGTTTAAACACTTTTCTTGAGCATTATTTATCTATTTTCCATGCTTTATGTATCATGGCTTCCCCTGAGAGTTCTGTTAACAAAGACACACAAAACAAATCTTCTACTTTTTTAAATTCCATTGGCACTTTTCAATTTGTCTTTACTTTAGTTGTGACAACACGTGTCTTTGATTTTACTTTACCTGTTACTCGGTTGCTGCAATCAAAAACTATTGATATCTTAGACGGTTTGCATCTTATTACAGCTCTTAAAAATACATTTATTTCCGTCAGAAATGATATAGATAGTTTTCATAATAACTGCTATGAAGCAGCATGTTTGCTTTCAAGTAAAGCTGAAATTTTTGTTTTGAAACCAAGAACCTGTTCTATTCAAAAAAATCGTTTTAATGTCCCATCAGAGTCTGTTTCAGAATACTTTAAAAGAGCTGTTACTATCCCTCTTATAGATCATGTATCTACATCTATATCTACAAGATTTAAATCAGAAACTGTAGCTGCATATAAAGGGTTATCAATTATTCCATTTAATATTATTTCTTTTCTTAAAAGACCCAAAACCCAATTGTGTTGGAGGAAGCAGTTTGAAATATTCTGTGATTTTTATATAGATGATTTCCCTAATATCAGTGCCTTGAATGGGGAACTAGTTCTTTGGGAAAAATACTGGGAAAGTTTCTCTGGGACTATTCCTGACAATATATCTTTAACTCTTAAATCGATATCATTTCCTGGATTTGAAAATATTAAGATAGCTTTAAGGATACTTGGGACACTTCCTGTTACTTCATGTGAGTGTGAGAGGAGTTTTTCTGTTATGCGTCGGTTAAAAGACTATATGAGAACAACAATGTCAGAAGATCGACTTAACGGTTTGGCATTAATGTATATCCATCAAGAAATTGTTCCTTGTATTGATAATGTTATCAATAGATTTTCTATAAAAAATAGACGACTTGATTTCAATGATTAGTGTCTATACTGTTTATTCTAATACACACCAACAACTTTAGAAATTTTTGTCTATTATCACCTCTCTTCATATAACAGCTAACAAATAGGCATGGAAACCCCTGGAAAGGCCAAGACTTCAATGGTGTCCTTAACAGGACGGGTTAAATGTAACCCCATACTTTTGTTTGAATTTAGCTATATGATTAGTGGTCAAAGTTCAGGCAAACGTTAACCATCTCTTTTTGACCATCTCTTTATATCATTTTCTAATTTAGCGACAATAAAATAAAAAATTAAAAAAATTATTTCCAATAAATTTTCTCTCAATCAACCTAATAACATTCATAAGTTTTTGTGCCACTTAAAGCAGTTTTTTGCTGTAGTTGTCAAAACCATTAGCTTTCTTTTTATTTGATCAAAAATGATCTTCTTTCTTGTTGTTAAGGCTTAACTTGGTATGTCTTTTTTTTTTTTAATCTTGTTATATAAGAATATATATAACTTTTTATTACACGATGTATATAAATCCATTTGTATTTTTGTCTTTGTCTTTTCAGTGCTAAATTTTTCTTTCTCCGATTGTCCATGTCCGGAATAAATATATTCCTAGACATGCTGATGAGCCCTGATATTGGGCGAAACAATCATTTGTTGGTTTATATGTTTATTATATATTTATATATAAAAAAAGTTTCAAAGTAAAACTGAGATATGGGCTTCTCAATAAAATAGCAAAAAGAAAATCCCTTTAAATCCTTTAGCCCAAAGGCAGGAGGATTTAGGGGAATCATAGGGGGCAGGCTATGGGAGCGATGGCCCCCCTTAAATGTTTTTTTTTATAATAATATTTTGTAAAAACGTAAGTAAATTTGGTATGCTGTTTAAAAGTGGCATAAAATTGTGTAGTCTAAATTTTTTTTTTTGGGCTTGCCTGCCTAAAAATCGTTAAACCTGTAAATCTGTAAACCTGTATATCGCCCCCTTTAATCGTTTGGATCGAACGAAAAGAAAAATTTGCCAACCCCCCTTTACTACATGGTCGGGATCCGCCCTTACTCCCCCCCCCCCCCCATTTTTTCTATTTGCTTTGTGGGCGTAGTTGCGTCACTTACAACATGGCGTAAGGCGCATTTTTTTGACGGGGGAAATTAAAAACCTGCGTCCGCCCCTGAATATATAGATATATATATAAATATATATATATATATATATATATATATATATACATACATATATGTATATATATATATGTATATATGTATATAATATATATATATATATATATATATATATATATATATACATATATATATATATACATATATATATATATATACATATATATATATACATATATATATATATACATATATATATATATATATATATATATACATATATATATATATACATATATATATATATATACGTATATATATATATGTATGTATGTATATATATATATATATATATATATATATATATATATATATATATATATATATATATATATATATATATATATATTCACACCCACACATAAAATATTATGTTAAAATTGTTTGAAGCCAATTATTTTTTAAAACAAAACTACAATTATTCTTTAAAACAAACAAACACAAAGATTACCAAAGAATATTATGTATAAGAAGTATTTAAATAAAATTTTATATCTCTGTTCAGTAAAATCAG
>NC_088926.1:17417500-17520000 GCF_038396675.1 Hydra vulgaris | reverse complement strand
ATCAAAATTACATAGTCAAATTTACCTTCTGCAGACAATTACGCCAATTATAGCTGACCAAGTTGCTGGACTTTAGAGCAAAAGAGGGAGTTTACTTCCAAAAATGAATGGCTTTGTTTTCCGCAAAAAAAGCTTGGTTGCAGTACTTGCCAAAAAGTAAAAAAACTTGGCGTAGAAGCAAAGATATTAATGAAAATATCTAAAGAATGGTTCAATTATGAAGTTTCTTATTATGGTGAAGATAGAAAGCAACAGTTAAATTCGTTACATAAAAAAATATTTGATCACAAAGAATCTTCTGGACATCAAGTTGCATTAAAGATGGTAGAAGAAGCTAAAAAAGAGATTCTGTCAAACAATATTTTAAAACCTTTAACACGTGAGAAAATTGTAATGGCAAACATTTTTCGAGCTGCACATAAAGTTGCAAAAAGAAACCAGTCTTTTAACAACTTTAAAATGAACTTTTAACAACTTTGAAATTGATCTTCAAGAAATTAATGGAGTTAAAATGGGTCCTATTCTTTATTCTACAAACATGCATTAATATTGTCAATCATATAGGTAACAAAATGAAAAAAAAAATTATTGCAAAAGTCATAAAGTCATAGAGTAAGATTTCAATAATAATTGATGAATCAACCATAAGCCTAAAATCGACACTGATAGTGTATATTTGGTGCTGTGTAAGAGGCAGCGGAATGAATTTACCATTCAATTTTCTTTTTGGATTTAGTAGAGCTTGAAAGTGTTACGGCTCAAGGACTATTTGATGCTTTATGTGAATGTTTTTATTCTTATCGGATGAAAGGTGAATATTTGAAAAATTATTTAGTTTCTATAGCATGTGATGGCGCTGCAGTGATGTTACGATACAAAAGTGGCATTTTCAAATTATTCACTGAAAAGTTTCCTTCTGCTATAGTTTGACATTGTGCTAATCATAGATTGGAGTTATCAGTAGGCGATATATTATACACTATTAGGGAGATCTCAAGTATTAACAGATTCAAATCATTTCTTGAAAAGCTTTATGTTGTGTATCATGCTTCCCCAAAAAATAGCAGAGAGTTACGTTCATGCACAGAATTACTTAATATTCAGCTGCTGAAAATTGGTCAAATTTTATATACACGTTGGGTGTCATCTAGTTTTCGTTCAGTTTTTGCAGTATGGGAAAGTTATGAAGCGCTGGTGAAACATTTTGAGGAAGCGATGGTTGATCCTTTAAGGGACAAAAATGAAAAATCCACTTATGCAGGTTTAAAAAAAAAACTACATCTACAGAGCTTCTAATGGATTTAGGGTTAATGTGTGATGCTCTCCAAGAATTATCTGAATTAAGTCTAGACCTACATGAGCGCAATATTGATCTATACAAAGCAAATCAAAAAATTAAAGCTCTTGTTCAAGTATTTGAAGAAAGATGAAATAATGGTGGTCCCCATTACAAATTTGCTTTAGTTTCAGCACAGAATCTCCGTTTTCATGGAGTTTCACTTCACAATAAAAATTCCAAAAAATGATTCAGCTATTGATCCAAACGCTTATACATGAAACTAAAAGAGTCAATTGAGAAAAGGTTTCTTGCTGACAAAGAAAACATTAACACTCAGGTGACATTTATAGAAACTGAAATCAGAAATCTGTCATTATGACTACAGTTAAATGAAAGAGAAATGATTCGTGGATTCTGTGAATACCTGGCAGAAAAAACACATCCTGAAAATTTAGTTCATATGGTACATACTCTACATACTATCCCTATTTCCTCAAGTGAATGCGAACAAGGGTTTCCACAGATAAATCTGATCATCACAATAACAAGGGCTTCAATAATAGCAAAAACAGTTTCAACGTTGTTATTCATTGAATTAGTGGAACCACCACTAACAACCTTCGATCCTTCAAAGTACGTTCATTTGTGGTTACTTAGCAGAAGACATTCAGCAGTAGACACTAAGAGCAAGGAAAGAAGACATGAGGATATGTTCAACAAAAATTTGAAAAAACTATGGGATTTGTTATAGAAGTTGATAGTTTTGTAAAGTTTGCATTTTATATACAGTGCGTGACCTCTCACCCCACTCACCCCCTACCCAAAAAATATACAGGTGAGTTCAGGCACCTTTTTTTTTTAGAAAAAAAGCACTGTATATATGTATATATATAATTTACATATATATTATATACATACATACATATATATATATATATATATATATATATATATATATATATATATATATATATATATATATATATATATATATATATATGTATATATATATGTATATATATTACATATATATTATATATATTCATATATATTACATATATATTATATATATATACATATATATTATCATAAATATGTATAATATTACATATATATATATATATATATATATATATATATGTAATATTATATATATATATATATATATATATATATATATATATATATATATGTAATATTATACATATTTATGATAATATAAATGTATATATATATAATATATATGTTTGTAGCTTCGTTATGCGAGTTTTATGACTTTCAACATCAGTATTGTCATCAAGATTTTTTTTTTATTAAGTCGAATAGCCAATAATTGGATGGTGCTAAGTCTGGTGAGTATGGTGGATGGCGAATTATTGTAATTTCAGCTTGGTGAAGACAATTTGTGACGGTTTTAGTCACATGGGGTTGAGCGTTATTATGGAGAAATTTGAAATTTTGAGTGCCTGTTTTAGGTCTTTGTTTATTTATTTCGCATATACAAGGTTTCAAACAATTTTTTATACAATATTGGCTAGTAATGGTGTCTCCTTTTTCAACATAACCCAAATGAACAACACCTGATGTTTTAAAGAAGATGTAGAACATGTTTTTTGGCTGAAACCTGTTGCATCTTACTATAGTTCTTGGACTTTCACCTTCACGACCCAACTAGCGTTAGCCGACTTGTGTCCAATTTTTCTCAAATAAAACCACGACTAATCTCCTGTAATAATATCACACAGTCTCAATAGGCTGTTTCTGAAAAGGGCTAAATTTTCCTTACATGCCTCAACTCTTTTCTTGCGATTTTGATCGGTTAACTTGTGGGGTATCCAACGTGATGTTAATTTTCTTTTTTTAAGTGTGTTGTGAATGATTTCGTTGATTGTAAAACTATTAATCGATATCAGGACTTCAATTTTATCATGTGTTGCATGCGGATTTTCTTCAATAATGGCTCGCACACGTTTAATACTCTCAGCTGTATACGTGGTTTGAGGGTGCCCTGAGCGAGGATCATCTTTGAGACTCTCCCTACCATCTTTAAATAAAGTAGCCCACTTGGCAACTGTACTATGTTTTGAAGCTTGGTCACCATTAACTAAAACCAATTCATCAGTTATGGCTTGTGCTGAAACTCCAAGTAGAGCACGTTTTAATATATGCTCGATATTCAAATTTTTCCATTTTTAAATTTTTTCTTTTAAATGTATATAATAAAATTGAAATAACTTTTTTAATAAACATTCAAAATATTTCAACAAGTACTTAAAATATTCATAATTAAACACAGTTTAAAATGATATAAATATTTAATTATTTCTTGTTTCATTGTATCTTAATAGATGAAGTTCTATGAACTTCCCTAACAACCTAAGTATATATATACATTTATATTATCATATATCTGTATATATATATATTATATATATACATTTATATTATCATATATCTGTATATATATATATTATATATATACATTTATATTATCATATATATATATATATATATATATATATATATATATATATATATATATATATATATATATATATATATATATATATATATATACAGTGATCGAAATTTACTTAACCGCACACAATTTTTATTCGAAATTTTAATTTTTAAGGAAAATTTATTAGGTAAAAAAGAAAATATGATTTTTATTGTATAGCTTAGTTATTAAGTATTTTATTAGTAAAGTATTTATAATAAAAATATATCACATTAAAAATAGAAAAAAAAAAATAATAAGGAGTGCACTTTTCATATGCGAATTTTCGTTAGACGCACTTTTAAAAATTAAATAATGAAAAGGAAAAAAATATTTTTTTTAAATTTTATTATTTGGTGGGTTCTCCGTGGTTCTTAATCACTTCAAAAATTCTATTTGGCATTGAATTAATGAGCGATTGGAGTGTCATTGGTTGAATTTCTTGCCAACACCTATTGACTTCACCTCGAAGCTCTTGAATGCTGCTAAATTGTCGCCCATTTTCATAAACCTTTCGAGATAAGATTCCCCAAAGGTTCTCAATTGGATTGAGATCTGGACTATATGCAGGCCATCTCATCACTTCGATGTTTTTGGATTCAAACCATGCCATAGTTTCTCTTGATTTATGAATGGGTGCATTTTCTTGTTGGAAAATGACTTGATCTTCCAAGTTATTTTCCAAAAAATCGATTAAGACATCTTCTAATAAATCTGTATAATTAATGGATTTCATTTTTGTTGATATAAAACATATCGATGTCTTTCCATTGATACAAAATGCTGCCCATGTCATTAATGATCCACCACCAAAATTGCGTGACAAACGAGGTGCATTGTTTTTTCGCAAATCATGCCAGTAATAGCTAAAACCATCTGGTCCATCAAGATTAAACTTCTTTTTGTCAGAAAATACGACATATTTCCACTTTTCTCCAAAATCCATATATTTTCTGGCGAATTCAAGTCGTGCTTCTTTGTGTATTTGCTTTAAACATGGTTTTTTTAGTGGTTTTCGCCATTTTATATTATCAGATCTTGACAATATTTGTTGAACACGTCTAGGAGTGATTGTCAAACTTAATTCTGATATGATTCGACTCGCAGTTAACTTTTGTTTTGTCGCTAATTGTCGAATTTGTTCCACGTTCCTTTTCGTTATCTTGTAGTTTTTACGTATTTTTTGATTGACGCCATATACTGACCCAAGTTTCAAAAAGTTTCTAATCACCTTTTCAGATCGTCCAATTTTTCGTCCAATTTCTCTATTAGATATTCCGGAATCCTTATATGCTTTAATTAAACCTTTTTCATGGTCATTTAAAAATTTTCCCTGTGCCATTTCACTAAAAATATGAAACATTGAATTTTAAATTTATGAAAAATATTTTTATAAGTCAATTATGAAATTACTTACAATTTAAATTGATTTTTTCAACACCAAAACTAAAAATTATATCTCAAATTTAATAAAACAGAACTGCGCCTATACAAATTTCGCACTCAAATAAATCAAATAACTAAATTTTTTTATATAAAGAAATTATAAAAACAATGATATCAATTATCTTTTAATTATCAATTAACAAACAATGGTATAAATATATCACATACAGAAATTTCTTAATAAAACGTTTAATTAAGTCTCTATAATGAAAAATCTGATAAAAATGTGTGCGGCTAAGAAAACTTCGTTCACTGTATATATATATATATATTATATATATTATATATATATATATTATATATATATATATATATATATATAATATATATATTATCTTGATAATTTGATAATAATTAATAATAGTAAATAGATGATAATTATCTATTAACAATAGTTGTAAATAGATAAATATTTTCAATTTTGTAACATTGTAAAAACTGTTTTAAGCAAATCTGCACTTTTAAAAAACCCTTATTCAGTTATTTTCTCTGTTAACACATATTGTTTTATATTTAATAAATAGCAGTGGAATTAAGAAGCAATACAAAAAAGCATTTTTATAGTTGGTGGCGTGAATTATTAAATTAATTAAAAAATTAATTAATTAAAAAGAATTAAGGCACAAAGTTACCATCTAACCCTCAAGTTCTTGCAGTACTTTTTTTTTAACATTTGCCAAGTTAAATTGACTTTTAATGAAATCGCAAATCTTGTCATTCTTGTCAGTCATATTTTGAGAAAAAGCTAGAATCTCTACCAGAGCTAAACCTAACTGTGTAAAAAAACTCGTAGATCTTCACCATGCTTTGAGAGAAAAAAGCAAGATATTTACAAGCAAGAACCTGAGTGTCCAAGATGTTTAGAGGGTGTAGAAAAAAGATTAGCCAAAAAAGAAGAAAGGGAAAGACAGAGAAAATTAAAAGAAGAAAAAAAGACATGAGCAAATGTGTTTTGGGAGTTTATCGTCATCTCTTACTGCATAAGATTTCATACAAATGAAAGAACATCACAATCAATATACCAGCACTGATGAAAGCCTTTTCAGAACCATTACCATCAGCCTCTCAAATTGAAAGCTCTGAAACTACTACAAAAAGAGGAGGAAAGAACTTTATCGTGTCTAAGTTAGTTGCAGCGTTAGATAAATGTTAATTAAGCATTAGGTATTCTGTCTTCATACTTCAGGCTGTAGTAGAAGTACTGGATCTGAGCTGTGATGATGAATTAATTGTCCATTCAATGCATTTGCACATAGAGTAGAAAAAACTGAGCAGAATCTATAAAATCAGATTTTAAAAACAATATGCCTGAGATAGTAATTGTTTACTGGGATGAGAAATTACTACCTGGAATGTACGTAAGAAGTCTTAAAGAAGAATGTCTGGCTATTCTAATTTCATTTGGAGAAAGGAAACAATTGCTGACTGTACCCAAACTGAAAAGCTCTTTTGGCCAAGATCAGGCTGAAGCTGTGTTAAACGCAATTTATGACCGAAACCTGATGACAAAGTAAAATAATTTGAATTAAATATGCATATATATATATATTTAATTAAAAAAACAAAGTACAAATGTTAAAACAAAGAATAAAATGGTTTTTTAATGCGTAATTATTTACTAGTTTACATTTACATGGAAAATTATATTTTTAAATTAGTAAAAAAACACTATAATTTAGGCATGAGTATTTTTTAAATAATCATTAAAAGTAAATTGTTCTTTAAATAAATCTGAGATATTTGTAAATTTAAGACTCACACCTCAAATGCTTACAATTGTTTACATATAAATTTAGTATAATTGTTCTCTGTGGTAAATTTATATAATTATTGTTTACATTAATAAAATAGATTTGGCTAAAATACTGTAATAGTGAAAATATTTAATAAAAAATGAACAACTAAATTCTGCAGTCAAGTAGTAATAATAATGCTAGAACTAATAAAATAGTGATTTTTAAAAATGTCTGAGTTAATATCATAATAATAATAAGCAAACAAATAAGTAATATACAATACTAATAAATAATAAATGTATAAGCAAACATTCAAAGGTTTCAGCTTAGTATTTTTTATCTTTTTATATTTTATGTCAAAAGTATTTGCATATTTTGTATTACATATTTATTTGGGTTACATAAGCATTCTTATATTTTTAAGTTAAAATGTTAAGTTGAAAATAAATTTAGTATTTGAAATGTTTTATTGTTAAAATATGTTATATTATATATGTTTATTAATAATTATGTTTATTAACAATTATGTTTATTAATAATTATGTTTATTAATAATTATGCATATAATGTAAATAGTACACTCTTTTAAGCATTTTTTTTTTGTATAGTTTATCACAATGTTCCTCTTGAGCCAAACACAAAATATATGTTTTTCCAACGTACATATTTAAACAATACTGCATATTTTTCTCACGATTGGATGGTAGTTCAGACCAAACCCGAAGAAGCAAGCAATACGCTTAGTGGTATCTATAATAACCTTAATTTATACGCAGTTTTTGATGCTTTAATCCAAATTTATATTAATTTAAAGAATTATGAAATAATAAAGTAATTAATTCTAATATATATATATATATATATATATATATATATATATATATATATATATATATATATATATATATATATATATATATATATAATTTGCTAGGAACGAAGATAGGATTAATATCAGCTGGCGTTGTACTTGGTGTCTTATTACTTGTAATAGGATTTTGTTGTATTTTGTGTTATCAACATTCAAATAAATCAGACAAAGAAAATAATGGTTTGTGCCATCATTAAATTTTTTTTTTTTTATTTATTTATTTCAAAATTAAGATTTATTATTATCTTATTAGCTTAATAAAATTTTTATTTTCATATTTTAATCAGGCCACCAAAGGCTTTTGTCTCTTTAAAAGTTGGCTTTTTGGCAAAATGTTAATTTGCCCTGGGAGACATTGTCAACTCATGTCATTTTCATAGAGCTAGTTTAATTTAATAGTCTGCTGGATTAACTAAAAAAATCACCCCAACCTACAATAAAGTGCTTGGCTGAATATTTGGTATTCAGCAAAATCACTATGTGTGACATCTCTACTAAAAGTACACCTTCCAATTGATAGGGAATATATTTTTTTTTGGTGAAGTATTATGTATATGTTCCCTTGCAAAAAGTTTTTCAAAAGTACCGAATATTTTGCGACGCTTAGTCATTTTGTTTTTATACTAAGATCTGTTGAAAATATTGAAAAGTGTGCTTATTACTTTAATGCAATGTTCTATAAATTCAATGAATTTTACAGTACCCATATATGAGCATTGTATATGATATATATGATATATATACCCATATATGAGCATTAAAACATATATATATATAAGCATTAAAACATTATGTTACTTATTCATGCATGTTGTATAGGTTTTTTTTTATAGGTTTATATTTTTATAAAATCTTATAGTAAACAATTTCAAGTAATAGTTAAAAAATAAATTATTGTTTTAGTATTTGATGTTTATTTAACCTGTAAAACTGCATAAAGCATTATTTGGTAATTTGCTTTAGTTATTTTGAATTTCAATTACTTCCAATTAAAACTTTACCTTTAGTATTGAATTAAATTCAAAATTTTAATGGTATGTTTATTAATCTATTAATATAGTTGTTAAACATGTTTATAGTTTACATGGTCATTATGGTTATAAATTGCTTTTGGTAACTAATACTCCAAAGTCATAGAGTCAGTATTCTGCATGTTGTAGATTCAAATATATTGATTTATTTTTAGATGGCTCAAGTTGCCGTCAAAGAAAAGTTTTTGATATGCAAAGAACCATTTATTCTTAATGACTCACATGCTATAATTAAATTGAAGGGATTAAAAGCACTAATCAACTTAATTAACTTTGGTATTATCTTCTATTCTTGGGAACTCTTTTGACCGGCAATAGATTGTTTTCTTTGCTAAAAAAATGACAATAAAAGAAACTCTGTTATTAAAGAAAAAATCAATCTTTCAATAAAAAACTCATTGAAAGTTGTTTAAAAAAAAATGTGTCAGGAAAAACAGTAATTAGATGTCTAGAAAATTGCATTGATCTAGTCACAGTTGATTCTGTCTACCATAACATATGCATGGCATAGTTTAGACTGAATGTGCCATCTGAAAATATAAAAGGAAGACCTCTGATCTATCTATGTCGAAATCATTTAAATAAGTTTGTATATGGTTAGAAGAGCATGTAGAAATTGAGTTGCGCACATTGAAGGAGCTTCACAAAAAGATGCACCAACTTAATTAAAATGATAAAAAGTATATTCAATCAAATGACTTAGAAAGAAGCCAAGACTTCTTTGCTGAGTTAAGTTTTTTTGTAGTTTGTCTTAAAGATACGGCCTCTCATCTTATAAATAAAACGAAAAAGAAGACAATAAAAACAGTGGATGATATAGTTAGAGCAACAGCAAAGATTATTAAATCATATGTAAGAGTTCCACTAATTACCCACTGTCAAACTGTCAAGTTTTATGCAACTAGTAACTAGTATAGTGATTTATCTGCAAAAATCAGTTTTGTTTTTTCTAATAATTGATCTCAATCCTTTGATAAAACATGCATTTACTCCACCTTTTGTTTTGTTATGGATCAGGTTTAAAAATGAAGCATGCCAATATCTTGTGTAACATTTGACCAACCATTATGAGTAAAAGCGACAGCAATCATCAGAAAAAAAATTTTAAATATTAGTATTCAGACTGATTTTATACCAAAATAAATTGCATTAAAGCATTGCTAAACTTATGGGAGGATCTGATTTTGACGAGTTGTTTATTGAGATATATGCAAATTTAGTGTTATATATTTATGACTGGAAAAGCTGTTGCAAGGCTGCTTCGAGTGCACATTCTAGCAGAAAGTGCTCTTAAAATAATACAGCTCGATTTCCTTGTCAATGACAGAAAGGTTAACTTTTCCTTGTTTCGACCTCTTTTTGAAAAAGCAATAAAAATTACTTTGATGACAAATTTAAGAAGTTTGTACGAATAGAACAATTTTTCACCATGTCAAGTAGAGCAGACAATTTTATCTATCTATGAAATCACAATCTAGGATGGCAGATTTCTGGCTTCAATATATGGAATATGTGATGATTGCAAAAAACTTCATTACATCAAATTGGTCTCTTCACATACATATTTCTACATATTACATATTTCATATATTACATATTACATATTACATAATTCATACATGTTACATAATTGGTCTCTTCACATACAAAGCTGATGCTAAATTTATTTGCTCTAACTGGGCTTATAAATTATACCAAGAATGTCAGAATTTATGTTCAAGAAATGGAACAGTGGTGTCTCAAAAGTTTTTGGTTTAGTGACTACTTTTATAATAGATAACATGTAGTAAGAAGAACCAGTCATTTATTGGGCTTTGGTCTGATTTGGCAATTGAGCAAATATTAATGCATTCTGTAAAAAGTAGAGCGGTGTAATTTGAGGACATTGACTCACAGAAAGTTAGTCCATGTCCTTGAAAGAAACAGAAAGTGTCAGAACTCTTTGAGTATTTTGTTTAAACTCTTGTGTGGCTATTAACAAAGCCATGACAACTCTAACAGAATGTAAACAGAAAAAAGCAAACAACACAACTTTTTAGACTGTGAAGAATTTGTAAAGTGGTTAAAGAAACAAAATCCGTTTATATATCAAGACTCAAACCTGCATTCTCTATCTACAGGTCTTGTGTCCATCATTGGAAAGGATGAAATAAATTGTGAAAAAGCTAAAGAAATAGGATTGATGATCCATTACTTAGATTTTAGTACGTATTAAATAATATCTTCTCTTTAAACATTTCCTTCAAATTTAAAATTACCCTATCTTTCAATACTAAGTTAAGATATTTCTATTTTTTAACTGTATACACTTTCTTGTAACTTTTATTAAAGGCATAAAACAGAAAATAAAAATGAAAAAAGTATATTTAAAATTTTTAAGATTAGGCTTATACACTTTTAAGATCTCTCTGTTTGTTTGTTTTGCTAATACAATGTATACAAAAAAAAATTTTTTTACTCGCAGAAAAAAATGTTCGTGACCATACCATAAAGTATTCGAAAATTTTTTGTGATTAAAGAAGTAGGAATAAAAATTTTTGCAATATGATTAACTGGTTTAATGAAACATATGACATATTTAATTCAAACATATTTAATAAAAATATATTAAAATAGAATTTGAATGAAATGTTAAAATGTTGCTTTTATTTTAATAATTTTAAAATATTTTAATTTTTTAATTCTGAATGCTCAAACAAAGAATTGTAATGAAATGCAAGGGTTATGTTAAGGGGTAAATTATATAGCTATAATTTTTATTCCTACTTCTTTAATTACAAGAAAATTTTGAATATTTTATGATGCCTCTAAAATCAACTTCATCAATATTTGTTCATTTTTCACTGAAGCTAAAATCTGACAACAAGACAAAGTAAAATCACTGGATGCATTGCATGTTGTAAAACTGAAGGAAGACATCTCTATACATGTTAAATCAACTATTCTGTTCATAAGACATGCTGCATTGCTTTGGTCTAAGAAATGTTGAACAGTATTTTAGTTGAGAGTTGACTACCACACTTTTGATATGATAGATATCAAAAGCATTTGGAAATGACTTGCAAAGCTATTATTGAACCTCATAAGTTACCACCAGCTAAAAAGCATATTTACATTGGTTATGTGCCCATCTTTAAGTTATTGAATGAAGTTACTCGATGAGCATAAGAATCTTAATCCTGAAGACTGAGGATTGAGAAAAGAAAACAATGGTCTTATTCCAATCACAACTGATAATGGTGTGGCACTCATAATCTTCTAAGTATTATAAGATGCAATTATAAAATGTCTTCAAAAAACCAATGTGGGTCTAATACTTGCTGTTGTCAAAAACGTAGTCTTAAGCGTGTTTCCAGTTGTGGTGATTGTCAAGGAGAAAATTATTACAACAAAGTGGTCGTTTTAGACTAAAACATTAGACTTGATGCAATTTGTGACCATTTTTTAATATAGATTTTTTAACATTCCAAAATGGTAAATATATGATATACCAGAAAAATAGTTTGCATAATTTTTAGGAAAGACAAACTTTGAAAATGCAGGATGATAGCATCAACAATTTTTAATACTTTGGCGAAGCAGATGACTGAAGAAACATATTTCAATAATAATAATAATTTTATATAAATCATTATTATTCTTGAAAACTATTATTTTTAATATTATAATAAATTTATATAAGTTAGATAAATATATAATAAATTTTAGATTTTATATAATAAATGTTTTTGATATCAAAAGTACATACTAAATAGAAAACAATATATATTGAAGAATCATTTTACTTTCTGTCTTTTTTATAATTTGTTTCATATACATAATCATAATCTCCTAAAGATTTTCAGTTTTTATACAAATGTAAAAAAAAGGCCTAAAGGTATACCCTTTGAAACTCCAAGTTATTGTTTTTTTTTTGGTGAATTGTCATACATTTATGTTCAACTGTACAAAATTTATCAAATTAATGTATTGCATATTGCCAAAAATCTATGAAAAACAGTTCAAAATTTATGACTTGCTAGTTCCAGCTACAAAAAACATTTAATTGCTAGAAATAATGCAGCTAATATGGTAGATGTAGAAAGGTTACAAATGTTTGTTATACATGTTTTTTTACAAATTTTGCAACTTGTCTTGTCTGATGCTGTATTTGCCCAGATATATATAAAAAGTATATCAATGTTGTTTATAATTCTAATTGTACTTAGTGTAGTAAATTATTTTATTTGACATCAGCATGATTTTTTTAGCGTATTATGCCCAAAAAAGATCTTTCAATGTTATGTTTGTTTTTGCTTCAGATTTTTATAAAGTTCAAAGAAACTTTTCTTTTTTAAAATAATTTTCAAAACTTTTTTACTACCTCTAATAGTGAACCAAAAGAACTCCATTTTTTAGTCTTTAGATCAATTTTGCTCAACACTTTTTCAAAAGATTTTAGTTAAAATCTTTTGAAAAAGTGTGTTAACCCACTATAGATACTAGTTCTGATCTGTCCTGATAATTTATTAAATATAGTTGTCAAAATACAACATTTCTATCAATTTTCGCAAAACATTTAAGAAAGAACTTATAATAAAGAAAAAACTGCCAATAAACAATCATAACAAATCATAACAAATCACCTAAACAGCGCATTTATTTAAAATCTTATTCAAATTTGGATAAGGAATCGTGATTTTTAGTCGATTTAAAAAAAACAAAAATGAGTTTTTTCTCTACAAACATATTAATTTTATGTTATGAAAAAATTAAAATTTTTTTTATAATTTTCAATTTTTTTGTCTTATAAATCATAGACCTGATCGTACAGAAATATGTCATGGTCAGCAAAATATTATACAAACATTGTAATGTTTTAAAATGGCCTTAACTACATCAAGTATGCAAACATGCTTGTTCAAGCTGAAAAGTCTATCGGCTTTTAGGGATTATGGTATTTGAGAAAATGTAAAAAATCAACTAATAAAAAATTTTGTATTCAAGTGTCTTGATTTATTTTTAAAAAAATGCTCATATATTCTATATTAAAAGTAATATATAAATTTTATATCATAAGGGTTACTTGTATTTTTTTTAAAACAAAAAAAAAAATTTAAAGTATTTTTATAGTTTTTTTTTTAAATTTCAATGTATACGAAAAAAAATTTCTAAGTGAAGTTGTTATCATAATAAAATTTATTATTATTTCTTATTAAATTTTATTCTTTCATTTTTTAATATATTTTTAAAAAATATGGGTTTGAATCAGGTTTTGGTCCAAGTATGACAAAACTAATTTCAAATTCAGTTTACAGCTTAAAATATTCAATTAACACTATAAGTAATCAGTTTTACAGCTAAATAGTCAATTAACACCATAGTCTAGATATGCTTTAAATACGAAGTTTATGTGTCTTAATATTATATATATTTTTTTATTTTATTTTAATTATATTTTATTTATAATAGTTTATTACTTTTATAGTTTTAAATATTTTAATAATTGGTTGATTAACTGGTATTAGCACTAAAACCTTTTCTGTTCATCAAAAAAAAAATTTTTTTGTTTGGTTTTTCTCTCAAGCGTTAATGGTTTGGTCCTGTTTTTTTTTCCTGACTAATGCAATTTACAGTTTTAAAAGTTTTTTTTGGTCTTTAACTTTCTTTCTCTTTTTTTTTTATAATAACTCTCAACTTGAATAGTGTCTACAGTTTGCAGTTGGAACTTGTTAAAAAATTATACACCTACAAAATAAAGTTTAAGGAATAATACTTAAATCATTTTTGAAATATCTTTTTTGATACATTATTGTATTATCATATACCATAGAAATAGTTAATTTTTTGTTGTTGTTAATTCACCTCCCCAAGGCCGAGAAGGCCACTACAGGCGAGGAAGTTAACTTTAACCCCAAAACACGAAACTTGACAAGCAAGGCAGCTGTGCAGAGAAACAAGTTAAGTGCAGTACTACCAGGGACATTGTGGGGATCGAACTCGGAACCTCCACTACACCACCACCGCATACCAATTACGGATGAATCTTAATTATGGAATTTTAATAAAGCGCAACTTATTTATTATTTGACAATTTTTTTCTTTGGATAAATAAAAATGAGTACAAACCAAATAAAACTATGTGAAAAAATTTTTTAAGTATATTAATCAAGTTAAATTTCAATTTAAAATCTATCATTATGAAATTTACAAAAAATAGGCCAAAAAGTTCTTTCTTTTCAAAAGTTCAAATTTAAAAAATATTTATACAATTTTGTGCAAAAAAAAAAAAAAAAAACTCAAGTTATTACTAAGAGAGTAAACTGGGAGAATTAGCTTCAGATTCAAATATTTTTTTAATGAAAAAATATTTTATGTTTGATATTTTTTTTTGTTTTGAAGAGAATTTTTTACAATATATATAAATATATAAAAATAAAGAAAAAATATTTTGAAAATCTTTAAAAAATCAATTTTTATTCGGTGGTCCTCCTACACACCAGTCTTTGTACAAATGTGATAGTGATTTGTAAACTATGAATGGTGGCAGAATGGTACTAGTAGCGTTGACACAATTACTGACTGTGTAATTAATTTTTTCGTTGATACCAACCAATTTTGAATGGATTTTTAGTTCGGAGCCTGTAAATTATATGCTGTTTACCTTGATTGCCTAAAAATCCAATTATGTCAAAATTCCACAAGTTGCATGCCATGTTATAGTTGATATCAAGAAATTTTATCGCTTCAAGAAATTTTGAAGTGAATTGAAATAACTTGTTATTTTGTCTTCGGTACAAGAGGAAGCTCTGAGAGACAAAATATTGCCTGCTACTCTGACATTTAATTTATGACTTCATCGTTTTGTGAAACTTTGATATCATTCTCATCCTGGTACACCATTTGGAGGAAACAGATGACTTTGATTTGTAGATACTAAATATCCCCAATTGGCTAAACTGATAAATACTGAAACAAGAACAAATTCAAATGCTGTACTTAGCATGGTAGTTATACCTCTTCCATGTGATTGGACTTTGTTGTGCACACGCTTGTGAAGAGTTGCCTTTGGTATATTGTATGCCTCTGAAGCTTTACTGAGTGATATTTTGCCTTTTTTGATTTATTCTACTGCAAGTTGCAATTGCTCTTTATTGTAAGTTGTTTGCGTTTTATAAATGTAAGTATGAGTCATTTTGTTTTAAATTTTTTAAATTGTATAGCGAAGGCTGCCATATTTATTTACATTTTAAATAAATAACAACTATTAATTAGTTTAACCACGCTCATCTTATGCATAATGTGTGAGCAATTAACATGTTTATTCTTTCCCCAAAAAAGCTCATAACTTTTTTCTGGAATTAGCTTATTTAATTTTGAAAAGTTAAGTTTTTGAAAGGTTATCATAAAGTTTTCTACATAAAAAGCATTTTTTGTTAAGTAAAATTTAATTTTAGTTTTGGAAGTTGATTTATTAGAAAAAAACTTTTTTTTTTTACAAGGATGAGAATTTTAAGGTTTGTTAAGGCAAAATTAAATTTTTAAAAATAATTTTTACACCTTTAGATAGAGCACAAAATTCTCTACAAAATGTTGCCTTGCATTTTTAAAGATTTTTTGTTCTAGCTTTCAATAAATGCAAAAGAAACAAAACAGCTAAACCGTTCACTTTTTTTTCTTTGTTTACTCTTACCCCAGTTTACTCTATTACTTGAAATAAAATGACTTAAATTAAAAACTAAACAAAAAAGAAAATTCCGCAAACATACAAAACAACACTTATTCATAAGTACAAACTTATGAATTGATGAATGAATGAATGTTTTTTCAATTTTTAAAAGTTAACATCTTAGATAAGCTTTTATAAAATTTAGTTAAATTGAAATATCTGGTATAATATGTAAACTTATCCTCTTTCTTATAATAAATTACAATATTTCTAGGGGTTATATATACCCTCGTTATTTGTTATATAACGAGGATAAGTTTACATACTATACCAGATGTTTTTTCAATATAAATTAACATTGCTAGTAGAGCTAAAAAAATAAATATTGAAATGGATATTCAAAATAAAGAAGTTGCTAAAAAATAAAAATAAATTTTTTTTTGTATGTATACATATATATACTATTTTATATATGTTATTATATATTTTATATAAGTATTTTATATATATGATAAATAAACTTTATGAAACGACAATTTGAATAAAAAAAAATATTTTATTTAGTTTAATATTTTATATTTAAGTATCCATAAAGTATACTAGTATTTTTTTTAAAACTTTTTTTTTGTCAGTAATTACCTGTACTCTCGAGTCCCTAATAAAAAAAGGGGGGAGGGGTGTTTATTAATTTTGGGAAAATTTTCCCATGCACCCCAAGCTTATTAAGACCCCCTTGTTTATTAATTTTTACTCGTTATCTGAAAAAAAATTAATGAATATTGGCCTTAAAAATTAAAAACAAATTTCTTCAGTCACTGATAAAAAAGAAACTTTTAAGTATAAACAGGCTTTAAAAATTACCCACTTTGTAATTCTCAATTTATCGAAAATAAGCTTTTAATTTATTTCTCACCAAAGTATAAAACTTATACCAACATATTAAACCCTATTCAAACTATTATAAAACAACTGTTAGAAAATGTGCATTAGACTGTGAGCCACGCTAGATTTAAATAGTTTTATGCTTGTTTTGTAAAAAATATTAGTTTGGATTTTTAAACTGAATTTTCCCCCTCCCATTTATTAGATCTGGACTGGAATTACCACTCCCTATCATTTTATTCCCACCCTACTTTGTATTAAGGACTCGAGAGTAATTAAATCTGGATATTGGTAAGTACGGACAAAAAAAAGGTGTTTTTAAAAATAATACTAGTATACTTTAAGTATACTAGTATTTTTTACTGGTCTCTCTCTCTCTCTCTCTCTCTCTCTCTCTCTCTCTATAATATATATATATATATATATATATATATATATATATATATATATATATATATGTGTGTGCGTGTATATTATATATATATACTACATATATATATATTATATATATATATATATATATATATATATATATATAAATATATATATATACATATATATATATATATATTTATTTATTTATTTATAAATAAATATATATATTTATAAATATTTATTTATAATTGAATAGCATTACAAGTAATGAATTGTACAATTTTATCCATCATTAAATACTAAAGAGAAAGTTGCCAAAAATGCTTGCAAACATTATTTATGTCTGGAAAAGGCAGTGAAACTCCTAATGTTTTGTGGTAGTAGGGATTGCTGACACCGTCACAAAGAATGCGGACATATTTTTGAATAATAGATTGTTGATAAGTGGTGGTCTTTGCAGTATTCAGAGCAAATGGGAATCTGTTTGTTTTTCATTTCCGATAATGTTTAAAGCATTTTTATGGAAATGCTGCATCTATTTTTTCGCAGCGGTACTGCACGAAGTAAGAACACTATATATCAAGTGACAAATTGGGTAAAATCTTGTAGAAGGAGTGGCTGAGTGTGTTTGATTTGCTCGAGTAGATATGGTACTGATTTTACATTATTATGCACTTTTGTATATTGTTCATCCCAATCAAGATTCTCATTGAGCATGATTCCAAAGTATTTGTGGCTGTTGACTTTTTCAAGCTCAGTATTGTTCAGTATGAGAGAGGGTATAACTTGAATTTTGGAGCACCTAAGATTAATTGTAATGGTTTTACATTAAGAGCTTTTAAGTGTCATTCCATTGACAACAGACCATAGTGCAAAACTATCTACAATAGATTGAGGTTTATTGGCATAAACTTTATCATAAGTTATATAAGTTAGGATGTCGTCAGCATATTTTTGAAGAATGGTTTCAAGTGTGAGATTATGTCAGCTTTAATGTCAGTAATAAAGAGAATTAACAAAATTGGACCAAAAACACTACCTTGAAGTACTCCGACTTCAATACATTTCCAGTCAGTGGTGAGATCATTTGTTTTAATTCTTTGGCGACAGTTAGAAGTGAGCCAGCTAAGTAGAATATTTATTAACTTTAGCAGTAATTTGTCATGACTGACAAGATCAAATGCTTTTGCAAAATCAAAGAATATTGCAAAAATTGATTTGTTATTATCTTCAGTCCTCTATAATTTGAATAATAGCATCTATTGTACATCGTCCTGGAAAGAAACCGAACTGCTTGATTGAGACCCATTTGTCACAAACATTATCAATCACACAAGCGTTTGTGCTTGGTGTGATGGATAAAGAAACTGGTAATGCGTTCAAAAACTTTGCATAATGCAGATGTAATGGCAGTCGGATAGTAGTCATTAGACGAGAGTGGGTTAGATAATTTATTAGGGTAAATATATATTAGGGTAATAAATCTTTTTTTATGAAACATATCAAGGAAAGTTTAATTTAAGAATATAAATTGCATTTTTGATTTTTTTTTTAGAATATTTTTTTAAAATTTTTTTCAAGAAGTTAGTAGTAATAACTAATTAATTTTTATTAACAGAACAAAACAAAAACAAGAACAGAACAAAACAGCTAGTAATCTGTATAAAATGTTCAAAAATGTTTTAAAAATATATTTTTTTATGTGAACTTCAAAGCTTTTCTCGATTTCGCATGAAGTTCCTCCATCAGTTTTACAACATGCTCAGCAATTTGGTTAGATGTGACCAAATTCTGACCAATGCGTCTTTCAATACTTAATAGCCTTCTTACATTTTATCTTGATTAGTGAGGTAAACAGTTCATTGAAGGCCATTACATTGTAATGTTGTGAATGAAATCAAGCATTTTCCACTCATAGGAGATGAAGTTACATACTGGTGCCAAGATGCTGAGTCACTCTGGTATCAGAAATAATACTATAACAGCATATATCATACTTAAGTTTCGTATTGCCTAGTGTAAATTTAGGAGTTTCATCTAGCTGATTCTAGGCAAAAAAGAAGTTGTTTTGTAATGACAATATGTCTGACATAGTTGATATAAGAACTTGAAATTGTTTCACCATACAGGGTTCTCGCCAGTGTTAACATCATCTGTTTTAACAAGGCGGTAAACAGCCTAAAGAGAGATAGTTTACTTTTAATTTGTCAATGAAAGAATAAATGAGAACTGGTTTGTTTGTTTGCTCTTGAATAAGAAAATTCATGACATGCTTCAGAAGGAGGTCAAGTACATAGTTCTGACAGCCAATATATTGTGGCTTCTGAAACCCCTTGCTGAAAATATCATACTGTATGAGCAAACAACTAGTATTTACTTCAGTCATTTAGCAGATTATCATGCAAATATTTTCCCAAGCATCGAGTTCATCTATTATCTGATGTAGTTCCTTGTGAAAGGCAGTGACAAAATCACTCTCACATTTAAGTATATTGAGTTTGATTTCAGCTATCATGTTTTTAAGCAAAAATACTTGATACTCTTTCTTTGCACTCTTTTACCATCAAACTAAAGTTAATAGGGATCAAACTAAAGTTAATAGGGATCTTGAAGTTTTTGAACAATTTTGGCTTTTATTTTCTGTCGTTCAAAGATTACTCATTTCCAGACACCTGCCTAACATGAAACCGGCGCATCATGCTCAACGTTATCTGCTCTATGTGTAGAAATTTTGTTTTTTAGCACTAGTAAACCTGTTGTTGCAGTGCTTGATCTTTGGTGTTATGGTTTGCATTCAGGAAAAGATGGCTTGGAAGATGTTGGTGACTCGGGTTTGTATGGGTTGCAAAAGATAAGAGCTAGTTTGAGGTCGAGTTTTTGATAGTCGGGTTCCTTTTCTTGGATGGATTAGTTCTGAAGGAGCTATCACCATTGAATAACCAATCTTTCCTCCACTCTTACAGTTTGAGCTCTTTATCCTCTGTGCTTTTCCCTTCTCCATTAATATTGGTGACATTGAATCACTGAGAAAGTGTTGCAGTGAATTTATCAGATGGCATTTTTGAATATTTTGGATCAGTCTTGCACTGACATCAAGATAGACCCAAAATATTCAAAAATGTTCCACAATGTTCTAAAAACTTCCAGAATATATATTATATATTTGCTCCTAAAACAGAAAATAAAACAAAATATAACAAAAATAAAATATTTATATATAACGTGCCTCATGCTAGAGCGAATTCATACTATAGCAGAGATTAAAATGAAGAAAAAAAATTTAGCAACCATCTGTGAATGTCTTGTTTATAAACAAATGGAAACAGCTGACTGGAATGTGCTTAAAAGCAGCCTAAAATGTCATATAAAAATTCAATATGAAATTAAAATTGATCAACTGCGTTGTTGGAGTCAAACTGCGCAATATGTGAACAAAAAGAAAAAAGCTGGGGAACTTTTTTTCAATTTAAAAAAAATTAATGTTGCAATCTGCATACAGATCTTGAATGTAAGGGGTGTCCTTTCCTTATGAAAAATAATAGTAATACTTATTACACTAATAAATAGGTCGTTTGAACAGTTAGCATGATAATGTTTGTAGAAATGAGAAAGAGATTAGAAGGACCAGCTCAAATATGGTAGTAAAAATCCATTCAGGGATGAATAAGAGATTTGTAGAATGGAATTGGAATAAGAAAATAGTGAGTACAATAAAGGGAAGCAACCTTAGCAAATGCTAATTTTGCAATAGATGTCATTTATCAATATAGGAATGCCAAAAATATTTTGATAGTTGTTTGCAGTTAATAACTAAGTTTTTTTGGAGTTAAAATTCACAAGCCAGTGCAACTCCCAAGCTGTCACAGAAAAGAGATCAGGTTCAAGATTGGCAGTCTGTTCTAAATAATCAAAAAGTGAACAATTTTTGTTAAGACTTGTGTATATAGTTGCATTATCAGGTGTATATAGTTGTGTTGTCAGCAAATAGAGCCACTTTTGTTGTAAAATTTTCAAGAAGATCATTAATAAAGATAAGAAAAAATGAAAAAAAAATAAAAAGTTTCACTTAAATTTGTTTTGTCAATGTATGCGTATTCATAAAGTATGTGGACTCATTTCATATAAAGCCTGAAACTTAATGTTTTTATTACTGTTACATCATTGCTTTGAATTGTAAACAACAAATTTATGCAAAATACTATAGAAGTTTGTTACTAAACATTAAATTTTTTAAGAGGTTTGATAACATAATAGTTTCTTAATTTTTATGTACATTTCAATAGCTTGGTGGATTTTTTTAATGTATTGCATTTAAAAGTGATAAATACAAGATTACAATGTTAACCAAAAATTGGACAGGGTAGATACTTATTTATAAGTGTTCCAAATTTCATCTATCAAGCATGCAAAAACTTTAAATCAATTCCAATTCAGTTGCAAAGTTTTAACCAATATTTTTTCTGCATATTCTGTATAATTAACACAAAAGAGAAAAAAAACAGGAAATTTTTTTTTTGTATTTAAAAATGAAAGCATTTATAAAAAAAGTTACTATTATCTTAAAGTAAATGAATTTTTATGTTAAAATTATTTGTTTTTTGCAAAACTTGTTATGTCATGTTTATTGCTTAACCACTTAACGAACCTATTAATTTTCAAAAGTGTGTCAAAAACAAATCTATTTTTTTTTTTAATTGATTTTACTGTTTTAACCATGCAAAAAAGGAAAATAATAATAATTAATAAATTTTAATATATTTTAATAATTTATGACCTTCCTAATTGACCTTTGAAAACTTGCTCGACATATGTCGAGCATTGCAATATTGCATAAAATTCTTGCAAAATTCTTGAAAAATTGAAGTGAACCTAGTTGCAAACTTAATTTCCTCTATTTCTAAACAATAAAATATAAAGTTGATTTCAATAAATTTATAAATTTATGATTTTATTACTATCGTATTATCGTATATTTATTACTATCGTATTATCGTATCATTTATTACTATCGTGTATTATCGCACTCGTAATGTTGCCTTGCAACATTACGAGTGCGAGAAATACACGAATCTCCCTTGCATTGGTATTAGGAAAATCTCTATCGCCTTTCTGCAATGCATACCGATTTGTTTCAGTGACAATAATATTGATTAGTTCATCGTCAAAATATAAATTCAAAAAGTCTAATGCATTTCCATCAGCAGGAATATTTTGGTTGCCGAAAACAAATGGAAACCTAGGATGAGGTATCGTTGGTTGAGGTTCAATTTGCCATGCACGCACGTCTGCAAGCGTAGGCTCATCTTCAGAATCATCGTCTGAGAAACCTTCACTGTCACTGGAATCACTCCTCTCATCGTCAGACGAACTAACATGAACTGAGTCGGTATCGCCCAATAAACTTCCTTCGTCACTGTCGGAATCCATCATATTTATAAGTAACACAAAAAATGGGCACAAATAATTCAACAATGCAGGTTACGCAACAGATAATTCATGCAAAATTATCAATCACTTAAAAAAAAGTCACGAAACAATGCAATGCACTTCCAACCGCCCATGTGTAAACACTGGTGCGTGGCAGTCATAAAAAGAAGAGTTTATCGTACAGGAAGCGCATCAGATATCATAATAACCAATCAGAAGCTTTGCTCGACATATAGCGAGCTAGCTCTCAAAGTATACCAATTTTTGGTAATGCTCGACATATCTCGAGCAAATTTTTTTTGGCTAAAAAAGTTTGCTCGACATATGTCGAGCAAATTCGTTAAGTGGTTAAAACAGTTGTTTCATATCATAATATTTGTAATACTAAAAAATTTTTTTTTCCTTTATGTATAACATTTTTATTTGACATTTTAATTTAAATATATTTTATAAATGCAATATTATTTATTTAATGGTTATAAAATATAATTCATTATTAATTTTATTTATTAATATAATAACAATAATAATAATAATAATAATAATAATAATAATAATAATAATAATATATATATATCTTTTATTTACTAATATAGAGATCATTCAACGTAGAGCAACAGTTACTTCAGATCACATTCCTAATATGAAGTTTAGTAGCTTGGAAAGCGCTATTGATAGAACTCCTAATGTTTCCATTGTGAAAACAAACAGCAATGCTAAAAAAATCAGTAGTTTTCAACCTCATGTTGAATATGATGTTCGTGCAAAAATAAATGATTACTATAAAAATGCTACATTCATACCTGGTTTTCTGATGGAACGAGATTATATAGTATTGGAAAGTCTTATTGAGGAGGAGGTTGATCTTTTGTGGAAAGTTGTTTGGGAAAACAATGTTAACCAAATTGTTATGGTAAATTGTTTTCTTTATAAATAATTTATAGTTTAGATTTGTATAAATATGAAAATTGATGTTTAATAATTTTAATTTAGTTTAATTCTTTACTTTAATTTAATATTAGATGTAAAATAAATTACAGAGATATATAGTAATATTTGACAGTAACATACATTATATCACAGTGATATACAACATTTTTACAGTGGTAGAAAAATAGAATTATAATATAAAAGTATAAACCTTTTCACTGTGGTACAAAAGTCTCCAAAAAAGTGTTTATTATTAAAATATTTTTAAAACATAAAATTATTATTTTATATGATTTTTACTGGTCATACCAATCAAAGTACATTGGTTAAGTATTTATGCTTAATAACTGAAAGTAAAAAATATAAAATTTTCAAATTGTGTCATAAATCTAAAAAATTAATATTTTTCAATTTTTCCATAAATCTAAAATATTTTTTTTTTCAAATTTTCAAATGACAAAAAATTTTAACTTTTATATCTAGAAGGTTTTATTTAATAAGTTGATTAATAATTATATATAGTACAATTCGTATTGTTTCAAAAACAGTTTTTCCTGAAACAATGCGGATAATACTCTTACATAATAAGGATTTTGTTGGAGTGCCACAACATAAAACTTGGCAGTCTTTTGGGTTTACAGTGTATCATATGTCTTAAGACTATTAAACCTGTAGAAGGTTGAGTCCAATTAGCTTAAGCAGAAATGCTTATTTTATAGTGTTGTGCACTTGTAATGTAATCCATTTATTTAACCATAATATATTATATATAACCATAATATATTATAAACTCACATAAATAAGGTTAGGTGTCACTTATATAGTAAAAACTAGTCAATGGAGTGACACCTAAAAAAACACACAAAAAAACAAACAAAAACGAATAAAATAAAAAAACTATAAATAAAACATAGAAAGAGTTTAAAATAAAATAAAGAGTGGAAAAAAAAAAAAGGAAATAAAATAAAGCACTAATAAATATAGTTAATACTAATAACTGCAATAATAACGATGTTATATTAATAGTAATAATATGAATAAAAAAACATTACAAACAGTAACTATAACATGATAACTTCACTGAAAATTATAACTAATGATAAAAACAATGATAAAAATTATAGTAAAGTTTTTAACTATGACAGAAATTAATAAAATAAACATAGTATTAGCAAAAATTAGGACAATAACCATAAAACTATTACTACAATGGAATCACTATCTATATAAATAATATTAATAAGATTTATAAAACAAAGGTAAGTTAATGATAATAGTAATATTAGTAGAGTTAAAAAAGACAGTATAAAACAAAAGTAATAATAGTTTTATAAATACAGTAATATGAAAAAAGCAATAATAATAAAAGATAAAATTAATATTCATTAAATACATACTCAAATAAAAACTTCTTAATTTGGTTTCGATTGAGATGAAGAATGTTGGTTATAAAGGAGTATTTAGTTAAAATCTTTTTTTTTATAAATGGTATTATTTGGTTCCAGTGAGAAATACATTGACGTTTTATAGAGAGCTTGCCATATTTGTACGGTAGTGGTGTAGTGATAAAGCGCTCGCTTCATAAGCAAGAGGTTCAGAGTTCGATCCCCACCACGTCCCTGGTAGTACCGCGCTCAACTCATTACTCCGCGCAGCGGTCTTGTTTGTCAAGGTTCGTGTTTCGGAGTTATAGAGTTGAGAGAGTGTTATATTCACTATTAAGTAGCCTCCTCATCTGTACTGGCCTTCTTGGCCTTGAGGAGGTAAATAACAAAAAAAAAACAAAAAATTTTTTTTTGATAGTGTTCAAAAATGAAGTGTGCAAGTTAAAATTTTCAGTATTTCAAGTGTTATATTTGTTTTCATAAAAAAATTATTGAACAAATTTGTTAGTTTATTTCAAAGAAAATCAAACACAAAGAGACAATTATAAAGCTTTACAAGATCTAGAAATTTTAGAATTTTTAATTTAGAAAACGTATTTTCGATATTAGACCGTAAAGAAGAAAGTGTCATAACTCTTAAGGAAGTGCGTTATAAACTGTTTATATGATTTAATAGAAAACTACCTTTTTGACCCCAAACAGTGCAACAATAACTTAGATGTGAGGAGAACAAGGAATAGTAAACTGATATAAGAATATGTTGGGGAGCATGGTGTCATATTAATGACAACATGCTATCAGCTTGTGAGAGTTTTTTATTTAATTGAATTAGTTGATAGTACCCTGATAGACTTTTGTCAGAAAATACCATATTTAGGTATTTTCTGGCAAAAGTCTATCAGGGTACTGTTAATTCTAATTTTCACATTATCATTATCAATCTTTTTTTTTCGGAGGGTGAAAAATAATAAATTCAGTTTTATAGAGAAATATAGTTACTATTTAACCAATGACACAAATGATGGAAATCTGAATTAACTTTTTTACAAAGCTGTGTGAGTGATTTATTTATGCATAGAAGATTAGCGTTGTCAGCGAAATGATGAACAATTAAATTATTTGAAGAGTGAGGCAGATTGTTAATATATATTAAAAACAGTAAAGGCCCTAAAACTGAACCCTGTGCGACACCATACTTAATTGCATTACTCGTAGATTAAAACCCACTAATCAAGACAAACTGAGTACGATTTTTTATATAGGATGAAAACCAATCATTAGCAATATCCTGTAAATCACAGCGATCAAATTTTTCAATTAAAATCTTGTGGTCAACTGTATCAAATGCTTTTTGGAGATCAATAAAGACGCCACAAGCAAAAGAACCACTATCAATTGCACCACAAATCATTTCAATAATGCTAATAAGTGCATGGGAAGTAGAGTGTTTTAAATGAAATCCAAACTGACAGCCGTAGAGACACTTAGAATTATCAAGAAAGTAATAGATACGAGAATACATTATTTTTTCAAGAATTTTGCTGATATTGGATAATAATGATATTGGTCTATAGTTATTGCAGTCAAGTTTTGAGTCTTTTATGGATTGGTTTAACAGATGCAGTTTTTAAAATATTAGGGAATATACAAGTAGCGAATGAGAGATTAAATAGTTAGGGAAGTACTGAAGAAATATCATTAGCTAGAAGTTTTAGAATAACTGATATTATTTCATTTTTTTAGTAGGTTTAATCAAAAGAGATTCAGGGTTTGATGTTTTTAAATACTTATGAAAGTCAGTATAGGATGAATGAATATTTTTTTGCAGTTCTTCAGGAATTGAAATAAAAATGGAGTTAACAATTTCCGAGATTTTACCTGGATCATTTATAATGGTGTTGATTGAAAATATACAAGATGGATATGAGATATCATCCTAACGTATATTCAAAAGAGTTCAAATACCCTTCCACGTAGCTCTCAAACTATTGCTATTGGTAGTAAAGTAGTGAGAAAAGGGTTTTTTTTGCTTTTTTGAAATGTTACAAGTAAATTTCTATAGGTTTTTTAAGTTTTTTCAAGGATTAGTTTGTCATGAAGATTTTTTGTTTTGAGGAACTTCTTAAATATATTGTTTCTTTTCTTATTGAGGTTAAAATTGCTGAAGTAATCCATGGTTTAAGGCTCTGAGTTAAGCCACAATTACTAAGTTTTTTTAGCGGTGCGTGTGTGCCTAAAAGCAAGTTAAAGCAAGTGAAGAAATCTTCATATGATTTATTTGTATTACCATTGGAAATTTGTATTACTTTCTCCCAGTTGATTTTCCAGTAATCATTCCTGAATTCTTCTCTGTATAATTTTTTGAAGTTTTGAAGAAGAATATTGCTTTCGTTATGTATATATATATATATATATATATATATATATATATATATACCCATGGGTATATATATATATATATATATATATATATATATATATATATATATATATGTATATATATATATATATATATATATATATATATATATATATATATATATATATACCCATGGGTATATATATATATATATATATATACCCATGGGTATATATATATATATATATATATATATATATATATATATATATATATATATATATATATTATGTGTTATATATATATATAAAAGTTATGTGTATATATATATATATATATATATATATACACATAACTTTTAAATGTTTTAACTACTTTAAAAGCTATTTTTTATTAGTTTAAGTTCCATCCATTAATTGTCACATGCAGTTTAAAATACTTGAAGTAATTTGATACATCTCTGTCTATTATTTGGAATAACTCCTTGTTTTAAAATGAAACATAAAATTAATAAAAATGCACTAATTGTTTATCAAATTTATATACACCAATCATATATCAATACTTAAATGCACCAACCATATATCAAATATTATTTTTCCAACATCAATGGCTATTTCCAAGTAAATAAATTCTCAATTCTCTCATGCTAATAAAAAAACATCCTGAAAAAAAAAAGATATAGACAAAGTTTATTTATTTGTAATGTGTTCTGTTTATTGTTTTTTAATACTATTTAATTATTATCACAGTATCTATTTTAATATTTTAATAATTTAATTTGAAAAAGTAGAAAGTAAATGATACATTTCACTTTTTTTTTGTACACACAATGCCTCCGAGAGTTATACATATAGGTATACATAGTTATACCCAAATCTTGAGTTAAAATTCTCTAAATAGTGTGTTTACTTGTATTTAGTTCCTCAGCCAACATTCTCGTAGTAAAATTTGCATCGATACCAATGATTTCACTGACTTTTTCCACCAATTCAGCATGATTACTAGCTTCTGGACGACCTGGCTTCAGATCGTCATTTAAATCCTCACGACTATTTTTAAATCAAATAAGTGTAAACTTGAGTACGACTCATACAATCATCACCATAAACTTTTTTCATCAATTTGTATGTCTCAGCAAATTTTTTTTCAAGTTTAACACAAAATTTTATATTTGCTCTTTGTTCCATTTTCGTTTTGTAACATTAGGACGTGTTTTTCTTTTATTTAAATGGCTGTAACTTTCACATCTGTCATCCGATTTACATGAATGTAGGTGCGTTTGAAAGAGGATGAATGTATCTTTTTCATGCTGCAAATTATCAATGGATGGCGCTGCATGTTATATGATTTAAATATGAAGTTCGGTTATTTTTGGGGCACACCGTGTATATATATATATATATATATATATATATATATATATATATAACCAAGTGTATATATATATATATATATATATATATATATATATATATATATAAATATATATATATATATATATTATGTATACCCATTGGTATATATATATATATATATATATGTATATATATATATATATATATATACACACATATATATATTACGTATACCCATGGATATATATATATATATATATATATATATATATATATATATATATATATATATATATATATATATACACATATATATATAGAACTATTATATGTTGTCAGAAAGTATTTTGTATTTAGTTGACAAAAAGTAAAAATTAAAATGCACGACCTGAATTTTTTTTTTATTAATTGATAGACTGCCTGCCCCAACCAAACCCTCAGTCGATGTAGCAGCACTCCATTGTGAGTCAGGCTAAAAGATAGTAGATGTAGCACCACTCCGTTGCGAGTCAGGCTATTTGTCAGTTAATATAGCAGCACTCCGTTGCGAGTTAGGCTATTTGTCAGTTGATGTAGCAGCACATTGTTGCAAGTCAGGCTATAAGATAGTCGATGTAGCAACACTCCGCGCATGATTTACAGTAAAAAAAATAAAAATAAAAACATTTTATTAAAAAAAATAAAAATAAAAACATTTTATTAAAAAAATAAAAACATTGTTTATATTGTTAAAAACATTCAGAATGTTTTAAAAATATTCTGGTCAATTAAACTTGCGTTTTTGCGGTTTTTTTAAAAAACGATTAATTTGTAATTAAATTAATGGTTTTTACTTTCTGACAACACGCAAATGTTGGACGAAAGTCAAAAGTAATTAAAAGTGACGTATTTGTTGGCATAAGAATCATTTTTTTCCTTACGTACTCCCAAATGCAACAAACTATAGAACTATATATATATATATATTATGTATACCCATGGATGTATATATATATATATACATCCATGGGTATACATAATATCAATAATATCATTGGTATACATCCATATATATATATATATATATATATATATATATATATATATATATATATATATATATATATATATATATATATATATATACATATATATATATTATGTATACCCATGGATATATATATATATATCTTATGTATACCCATGGAAATATATATTAAAATTTAATAAAAAAGAATTCTTTAAATTATAATGTAAATATTAAAATAAATTTATTGAAACTGTATAAACAAACTGTATAATATAACAAGCTGTTATATTGATTATTATAGCTATACTTTTTTTTTTTTTAATTGTTAAAAATGTTAAACTTTTTTTGATTGCCATGATTGAAGGTCATCCATGATACTGATCAAATGAATCAATGTTTTTTTTTGGGTGTAAAATAGATTTTTTTCTCTTTCTTTGGGTGTAAAATAGATGCCCTGGTTGCTTAAATTAATTAAATTTTATAATTAATCATCCTTTTAAATTTTTTAATCAAAGTTCTGAATTATGCTGCCTAAACCATTCTTTTATGCCTATTTTTATTTATTCTGTTTCTCAAAAAAAGTTTATAAATTGATAGATAAAGTTTAAATTGTCTCAATAAAATTAATCTTTATATTTTTATTATTATTTTGTTTTATTATTATTATTTGTACTAAAAATCTTAGTGACTTTAAAATTTTATAATTTTTTGAGGTTTTAAATATAAGAAACAATTTTTGTTTCTAATTATTTAAAACACAATAAATTTAATTTTTAACAATTTTCATTATTTTAAACTATTATTAAATGTCTTATTACTTTGATTGTTTTTTAATTACTAAAATTGTTGGTTTTAATTTGATTATCATTTCATATTACTAATATCTATATGATTTTTGTGGCTTTAAAATGTATTTTTTATTTCTTTTTAGAATTCAACTATTTTTTGAAGATGTCATTTTATATTTATTTTATGAAACATGTATGTAAATATATAAATAAATTAATATATACATCAGCATCAGGTTAACAAAAAAAATTTGACACAAAGGAGTTACCATAAAACATAGAAATGAGTTCGGCAATTTTTTGCTGACCTCAAACACTTTTAGGTCTGCAATGCTGACCCTAATTCTGAGGGCTGATATATATATATATATATATATATATATATATATATATATATATATATATATATATATATATATATATATATATATACATATCTATATATAATATATATACATATATATATATATATATACATATATATATATATATACATATATATATATACATATATACATATATACATATATGCATATATACATATATGTACATATATATAAATTTATATATATATATATTTATATATATATATATATATATATATATATATATATATATATATATATATATATATATATATATATATATATGTATGTATGTATGTATAAATTATTTAAATTAATTTATTTATTTTGAAAAATTTTTTAGATTGGACGTTTTGAAGAAAAAAAAAATTGCCTTTGCAAACAATATTTTCCGTCCGAAGATGTACCCATGGTTTTCAATATGTACAATGTGTCTGTTATTAAAGTTCAAAGTTATGCTAATATGATTTCTAGGACTATTTCTTTGGAATGCGGAGGTGTGAAGCGAGTTGTTTATCATTATCAATTTTTAAGTTGGAAATCTGATCAAGGGAAACCATCTCATTCATCCCTATTTATTCAATTTGTTTTATCAATAATTAAGGAAGAAATTCAGAACATAGCACCAATTGTAAGTAATTTGAAAACAGCATATGTAATTATTTATATTGACTAGAGTGTTTGTTTTTAAAATATATAATAATTTAGTATAACTAAAATATAATTTTAATATATAGTATTTAATAATTAGCAATAATTTTTTAATGAACTAAATATAGTAATTTTATAATATGGGTGAGTCTAAACGGGTATAAAAACTTTTCAAAAACAAATCATTATGAAAGATGTTGAAGTAGACATCTTGTTTTCCCAAACATTGCCAAACACAAAGTATATAACATCATGGTTGAAAACACTTCATAAAAAGTATGAGTCATAAAAAAGTCATAAAAGTTATGAATTTGTTGAGTTCTGTAACATGTCTTTTCAGTTTGAAAAAGAAAATTAATTTTTGTCATTACTGTAATACAAAATGTTCCAACAGCATTTGAACACTTTATCTAACCACAAATTTTGGATTATTGTGTTAATTTATGGAAAAATTATTTATTAAGTTAACAAGACCTAAAATAATGCACATTTGGTTGGTTTTAATAAGATAATTTTACTTGACTGAATGTCAACATTCTTAGTGATTGTTATTATTAGATTATTTATAAATGAAAAAAACTATATTTGAGTATAAAAATTTAAACTTTATCTTTTATTTTATTTGAATTTAAATTTTTTTTTCTTAAATTATAGATTAAAAATCTTGAAGTTTCTAAAATGATAATTTATTAATTAAAATAATGATAAATTTTGAGTATAAAATATTTGAACAGAGCTAAATGTTTTCTCTCTTAATTATTCAAAATGTGAGTAAAATTTAAGTGCAGATTTTTGCAATATTTTAAACAAAATAAGCTCATATTTTTGTTTAAAAGGGTTTTTTTTGGGTTAAATACATGACTTGAGTAAAAAACCTTTTCGGATTGAAAAATAATTCAATTGGTTTTTTGTCACATATACATTGGTAAAAACTAGGGTATGTCACTGAACTTAAAAATTAAAGGCTTAAAGAATAAAAAAGTTTAATTATGAAATTAGGTTATAGGGCAAGGTTTTTATAGAAATCTTATAATAAAATGTAAGTTTGCTATTTCTTTGTAAAAAAAAAAAGGTTAAATCAACTTATAACTCAGTGATTAACTTAATCACTGGAACTCTTAATCTTAACTTAATCACTGAAACTCTTTAAATGTTCAAACAGCTTGTTATCTTTTTTATATATTATTTTTATAAATATTTTAAACATCAATGCAACAATTATTGCAATGCAGGTAAAAGGTTATTTTTCATCATGGTTATCAGATTAAATTAAAAAGTAAGTCCTTAAGTATGATATCCCAGCAAGAATATTCAACCTCCTTGTAAATTGGTCATTATACAAAACAAAACAAAAAAAATCATCACCAAATTTAATGAATAAAATAATAAAATAAAAAAAAAGATGAGAAATAGAGTGCACAATTTAGTGTTCGCATGTTTAACTGGGTATACATGGATTAAAGTTAAGAATTGTTTTTTAAGAGTTAACTATTTCAAGGCAGCGCAAAAAATTAATATCAAAGTTAAGTTAAAAAAATTCAGATCGAAATTTTCACTAAATACAAAATGTTTTCTAAATTTTGTCTAAAAATGTAAACTCTATGAAAAATTCAAAAGGATTTAGATTTGTTTTATATACTTTCCAACCAACACCACTGGTTAAGTTGTGAAGTTATCTTTTAACTTTTAAACGTTTTAACTACTTTAAAAGCTATTTTTTATTAGTTTAAGCTCCATCCATTCCATCCATTCCATCCATTAATTGTCAGATGCAGTTTAAAATACTTGAAGTAATTTGATACATCTCTGTCTATTGTTTGGAATAACTCCTTATTTTAAAATGAAACATAAAATTAATAAAAATGCACTAATTGTTTATCAAATTTATATACACCAATCATATATCAATACTTAAATGCACCAACCATATATCAAATATTATTTTTCCAACATCAATGGCTATTTCCAAGTAAATAAATTCTCAATTCTCTCATGCTAATAAAAAAACATCCTGAAAAAAAAAAGATATAGACAAAGTTTATTTATTTGTAATGTGTTCTGTTTATTGTTTTTTAATACTATTTAATTATTATCACAGTATCTATTTTAATATTTTAATAATCTAATGTGAAAAAGTAGAAAGTAAATGATACATTTCACTTTTTTTTTTGTACACACAATGCCTCCGAGAGTTATACATATAGGTATACATAGTTATACAAATAAATAAAAATAAATAATTTTAAATATATTTAAGCCTCTTAGAGTTATGGTTCTTATACACAATGTCACTTAGTTAAGAACATCATTAAAAAAAATCACTTCAAACATTCTCGTTACAGAAAAAACTGGTTGATTTTAACTTTTTGTTTTATTAACCAAATTATTTTAAATTATTATAATTTCTTAAATTAATTAATTTAATATTGGGTGATTTTAACCAATCGTGACTGAGTGGTTCAAAAAAAATAACCACTTTTATGTTTTATTTTAATTTTATGTTTTTTTTTTGTTTGGCATGGTTATGAGCAGGCTTGGCCAGGAAAGCCTGAGATTACAAGTCTTTATATGACCACGCAAATAATATTTTGTTTTGATGATTTAACCATGGTTTTTAACAAATGCGCTGAAAAAATTGGTTTTTAATTACTTTGAAAATAAATAACTTTGATGCATCTTTACATTTTTATATTAGCAAAATGCTTTTAAATAAAGTAAATGATTTTAATTAAAGTATAATTGAAAGTTGTATAATTTTTTATATTATTTAATATTAAGATTTTTTTATAAGTAAAAATAAAAAAAACTAAAAATTTAAATAAAAATTTTTTTTTTATAAGCGACAACTATAAACAGCGAAGGTCCTCTTAATAAACTTGTTTATTAAGAGGACCTTCGCTGAGTGTTTATTAAACTATTGTCAGTTGTAAGTTGTTACTTTGTTTAAAAAGGGTTTTGCAAAATATTATACTATAAAAACATTAGTAATATAAACGATTTAAAGTTATTTATTCCAAATGTAATTTAGATAATTTTATCGTTATAGTTTATTATTTATTTAAGTTTTAATTTTATTTTTGTTATTTTAGTTTTAGTTAAGTTATTTTTATTTTGTTTTTCGTTATTTTTTTATGAAGATTTATTTGCTTCTTTTACAATAAGTTTTTTTTTAAGTTTCTTTATAGTTAAATTAATATTTTTTTAGCGCGTTTTTAATGCATATACAAATTTTCAAAACATATTAACAGCCATGGTCAAGTTAAGTAAAATCCAATAGTGTTTGTGTGGTCATATTATGACGTGAAATTGCACGCCTTTCTGGCCAAGCCTGGTTATAAGCCATTAAAAAAGCCTTATTAGGTTTTAAAAAACAACAGCAGATAACTGTTGTTGTGCTTTCTTAAAAATATCATTGCAAATATTTTGAAAGCCTTTGCAATGTTTTTGGATATTCTAAAATACAAGTTTCTGCTTGTTTTTTTTTTTGTTTTTTTATGAGAACGAAGTTGAAGGTTGTAGCAAGAGCAGCTTGGTTGTAGGTTATAACAAGATACAATAAGGTTGTAGCAAGACCAACGCTGGTTCTTTGCAATCATTTTCTATTTAATAATATAAGATTTTTGACCAGTTTTCTATGCCTTCTGCAAAGAACAAAGGATTCAGTTAGTCAAAGGATTTAGTACATCAAAGAAGAAATGTGAAGATCTGATTAAAAAATCAAGAGCTTTGATGTATAGATTATCTAGTTGTTCACATGATTTTACTTCTATTTAGTTTTTGTTGTCTCAAGGAATATTGAAGGCGTGTCAATATGAGATGTTTTGCTTCTACATAAAGAATATCTTAAAAAAGTCTGTTGAATAGGGCTTGTAAATTTACCAACTTTTTCATTTACCAGTAATTTGGTAAATGAAAATTGAAATACCGGTATATTGGTAAATACTAGTAAATATATAATTATCTATAAATTAAAAAATAAATGAGTTATCCAATGTCTTGTCTTCTAACTGAGATCTAATTTTATTACAAATTATTTATTGTTAAGTTTTATTGTTTTTTTAATGCTTCTTTCTTAATTTTTTTTTTTTTTTTTTTTTTTAATAAGCAGATGAAGTTTTTCCTTCATAGAAAAATCAGCATTTGGTTCAAAAGTTGTAATTTACATCTGAATCCGATTTATCATTTATGTGTCTCAGACTGCTATCCTCAGATTCCGTATGTGTGCAAGATGCTTTCTACAAGATAATGTCAACAATATTTTGAAAAAAATTGTGGCTTTACTGCTGATATTAAAAATACCATAATTGTCTTTAACAGAAAAAACCACATTAGGGTCTGTTATATAGTGTAAAATGTCTGAAAACATTGTTCTTTTTTTAATACAACTTATTAATTATTTTTTAGTGCAATGTTTAAAAAGTGTTTTAGTTAATTAGTTCATCTAGTATGAAATTTAATGTTAGATTGGCTAAATATAATTTAAAAATAAAGAAGATTAGAGAAAGTTCTTTTCCGACAGTTTTTTGAATGTATTTTTAGCAGTAGTTTATCATTCTTAGTTGATCTTCATTGTTCTTGGTTGGTCTTCATCATTCTTGGTTGGTCTTCATCATTCTTGGTTGGTGATTTTCTGAAAACTCTTATGACTTTTCGAATTTGTAATTAAAGAATTTACTTCTGAATTTTGTAGAACAGGATTGGAGTCTCTGTTGCTTCATGGTCTAATTCAAAGTTTTCAAGTTCAATTTCTGAATAATCAGAATCAATATGTTATTACATTAGCATCATATTGATTAACATCTTGTACATCTGTTGCGCTAATATTATTAAGTGCTTTTATTATTGCCAATTGTAGGTCATGTGCGATACATAACTGATGGTTTTTATTAACTAACTTAACTGTTCTCTTATTAACAGCAGCTCTGTCTGATGTTATGCAGACGATATTTGACAAAACTTAAACTCTTTTAGCTCCTTTTCAATTTAGCTTATTCTGTAAAATCACATTTACAACTACTTTCCTTATTTTATTGACATAATCCATTACTTTTTTTTAATGATTTTGGGCACTTTTGGTATCTCTATGTAGCCTTTTGCTTTCAATAGCACCTTTAAATCTTCAAATGTGTAATTTATTAATTTAGTGCTCTTCTATATTTCTTTTTAATACATTAATTTTAATTTAAAAGATATACAGCACGGACTTACACATTACACCTATACACCCTTATGCACATATAGCCTTTTTACATCTTTTGCATGCTTTTTGTTCTTTTATATGATAAACTATCTTCGTTTGAACTCATTCTTATTTAGGTTATATTTTATTGTGATTTGGAAAATAGTCGTGCTCGATGACCATTACACTAACCCTTACGGGCTAGGCCCAATATTATTTATAAACTTTGGCATATATATAATTCTGACATATATAAAATTCGCCGAATGGTCACACACGAGCAGTGAATAAAACATGTAGGCTTTTAATGTTGGCTCTTTTGATAGCTATGTTAGCCACTTGTACTTCCACCTGCTGTTTTAATTCTTTTTCTATTTGATGTTTCTCATTTCTATACGATGATAGTAATTCCAAATTGAACTTTCGTCAGTTAAAAGGTATTGTAGATCTTTAAAATGAAATTAAAAAAAATTTTTTTTTTCAATTTTAAAAAATGTCAGCAATTTTATAAGTTGATTTTGCAAAACAAGCCAACTATATCATTTAAAATGTTTTTAATTAAAGTCATTAAGTTTACTAACGCGTTAAGTTCAAACAGAAGAATGTTTTACATTTTTAAAATTTATAATGTAAAAAGATTTAAAGATATATATTGACAAGAAATTGTATATAAATAATTTATTTAACTTTAATAGCACTTCTTTATTATATAAAAATAACGAATTAAGAATTTAAGTAATCTTTACATATCAAAAAACCTGATTTACTAAATTAAAAAATTTGAACCAAATTAAAGTATTTACCAGTTGTTGATATTGTTGATATGACCTTAGAAATGTTAATTTCTTAGTTAAGCTCTGTATTAAGCTGATGTCATTAAATGGAGTATCACTAAAGTTTAAGCTGTTTATCTAAGCTTTTGCATGACTATTCAGACAAAGAAGCACTAAACAGACAACGTTTTCACATTTGGTAAGGTTAAACTAGTTGCAAAAACGAGAAATTTTTTCAGATTTTTATTTGATGGTATCAGAGGTGGAAAAAGTAACAAAGTTTTGTAATTAAGTAAAAGTACTGTTATATAAGTACAAAGCCAAGTACAAGTAAACATTACTATTCAAAAAGTTTATTTAAGTAAAAGTAAAAAGTAGCTGATTAAAAATGTACTTTTAAAATGGCTGCTTATAAAATGGCTGCTTAAAAAGTGTTACTTTTTAAGTAGCCATTTTAATGTAACAGAGCTGTCTAATAACAAAACATAAACAACGAGGTCTATTCTTTTCCATATATCTTTACAGTTATTATATTTTACTGATATTTTTAAGTATGTGTTTAGTAAAGCAAATAATATAATACTAAAATATGTTATTATTTAATACTCATTTTATCAGTTTTTTTCTTCATTTGTGCAAAATTTTCAGAACCATATAGAATTGGCATATTTATCATTACATTTTGAGAAGAGATGTGAGCTATGCGTATATGAAAAAAATGCATGAATAAATTATTTTTTTAAATACAAGGAGCGTCTAAAAGGAATATCCTCAAAATAAAACCAATAATTGTGTAACTAGAACATATAATTAATCAAAAAATTAAACAATATATATATAAAAAATAACAAGTTATTTTTAATGTTTCTTATAAAACTTGAAAAATAACTTGCTATTTTTTATATATATAATATTGTTAATAATAATGTAAATATTTGTACCTAGTAAATTTTTTGTAAAAATTTGTAACTAGTATTTTTTTTTTAATTCTAAAAGAAAGATTTAAAATGGAAGGCATAAGCACTGCATGTTTTTAATTTCTTCAAAACTTAACCTAAAATACTAATGAAAACTATAAGAAAACAAGTTTAAAGAAAAGTTTAAGACTTAAAAAAATGATAACAATAAATAAAAACAAGTTTAAGCACTAATTTTTATCAACTAAAAAAATCATATTTTTTGTGAAATTAAATACCTATACGTTATAATTTTTTTTACTCAGTATATGATTTAAAATGTAGCAAAGTATAATACTTTTAAAAAATACTTAAGTAAAAGTAAAAGTACACATTTTAAAAAATACTTAAAAAGTACAAGATTTACATAAAAAGCTACTCAATTACAATAATGTGGGTAAGTGTAATTCGTTCCTTTCCACCTCTGGATGATATTGTATAATGCAGCTGCTTGTGAAACTCTCAAGAGCATAGTTAGCTTTTTTTTTGAAACAATAGCAATTTGATCTTCTTTCTTTGGTCTAGCAGATATGGTTGGAAAAAGTGTTTTATTGACATGATTGATCATCAGTTTTTAATTTTAACATCCATAATTTTAAATTTGTTAAAGGTTTGGGCAGGTTTACATAATGCTATTTTTTAATTTAAATATGACATTATAGAAGAGCTTAAGCATTACAAATATTTTGCAGAGCAGAATATTTTTGTTGTAGTACTCTTAAGAAAATTACCGTTGTAACCATTTTTCATTTTCCAAGACAAGTTGTATATATTGTAATTTTTTTGTATTAAATAAAACTTTTTTTTATACAATTTTTATATTTCAGAAAAAAATTTGCATATATTTATGCTTTCAGATTGTCCATAGCACATCAAGGAAAGATTTTGCAAATGTATATACATGTGTTGATGCTCAAATGCGCAGTATTGTTGAGCGAAACGATGTCAATGTTCACTCTAATGTGTTAAAAATCCGCAACCAAATCAAATCCTTAGAAGAATTTATTTTTGTTCATGACTGTGTATTAGAGTTCATTCGCGTAAAAAGCTTTGAAGACATCTCTATTGAAAATCTATCCAAATACCTTGATAGCATTAAAAAAGAAAGTAAGTGATTAAAAAGTTATACTAATAAAAAAAATCTAATCAAAGTATTGTAACACACTGTTTCATCAATAAAGTATTTCTGATGGGTCTTTATTGATGTGTAAAATGAAAAAATTTTTTAGTGATTTTCTATTAATTTATATATATATATATATATATATATATATATATATATATATATATATATATATATATAAATTTTTATAAATATAAATATATATATATATATAAAAATTTTAGAATTTGAAAAATCAAACCGTCTAGATTTGAAGCAAATATAATTAAACTTACTCACAAAAAATTTCAGTACCATTGAACCACTCTTTCCTTGCCCTCAAAGCACATGTTTAGAAAAAAAAGGACCCAAAAATGACCAAAAACAGATTACTTTAAGTGTCTTGAGGGCAAGGCTAGCATAAATATTTATAATAAATTTTTTTTAGGGTTTAGATAAATATCTGTACTTTTGATTAAAAAAAGTATGGTTTTTTCCTTTCTTTTTAAAAAACAGTATAATTTACATTTTAAATTGGCTAAAAAACGTTTATTACGTGGTGCGGCGTTGTTTTTATAACTTTTTCAACAATTAAAGTCAAACTTTGTTATTTAGATTTATAATACAGTTTGCAAATATATATATTCAAAGTAAGAATTACTCATTTTATGTATGTTAATTGTTAGTAATATTTTGATCAGAATAAAATAAAATACTCCTTAAGTTATGACTACAATTTATTAATTTGTCTTCAAAAACTACACTTCACATTTTTTTTACTTTTTTGCAAAATCTAGAAATTTTATTGAAAAAAATGTTCTTTATGTGCAGTATCAATGATATTTTGAAAAAATCAAACATGCGACAAAATACCTTACATCATTAGTAAATACGCGGTTATCAAGTGGTCTTTAAAAACAAATCATAAACAATTAAGAAATAAAAAGGTTTTTTCAAATTTACCAAAAAAAAAGGCTATTGGCATAATTTTTAAAAATTTTAAATAAAGACTGTGTATGCCAGTATTGCTGTGGAAGTGAAAGCCAGTCTTTTATTCTTTCTTCAATTAAACCACTAAAACTAAACATAAAGGCAAGAAAACTCATCTACCAAAGGGGCTAAGCTTGGTGGATCTTTCTCAGTACTAGCATTTTTTTCTCCTTTCTGATGTCTTTCTCTTTTTTTATTTTTTTATTTTTAAAGTGTTTAGTTTTAGGTATTTTAAATGAAAGAATTGCAGCTGCAACTTTTTGTTTTTTATGTGAAGGCAAATCCTCACCCAATAGAACTAGTGAAATCATAGTTGAGTCCAATTATCAAGTGTGCTTGTAAAGCGAATCAAGCACAGCATGAACTGCTTTTGGGTTCCAACAAATATTTCTAAATTGATGCATCTGATGGATAGCTTTAATATCTAAGTTGGGGGCCTTTGACACTTTACTTGATTCTAAATACCACTTGGCATAAAAACAGACCACAAATGCCGCGATAAGCTTTATTTTTTTGAACAAAGTTAAGTTGATAAAGCAAAAGCTACATTTTCAGATAGTATATTGCTTTACCAAGTAAACGGGCATGATGGATAGCTCCAATTTTCCTGATTTTACAAACAGAAGGTGATAGATAAGTCACAACTAATTCAGCCAGCTCTCTTCTGTCTTCACGTTTATCTTCTCCTGCTATCCCCTTTCTTTCTATATATACTTTGCAAAAGTTCAAAGTAATCTTCAACAGCTTTTTCACTTATACTATCACTCACCTCCTTCCAGTAAAACTTGCATAGATCACTTGGTAACTAAAATTAGGATGTTCAAATAGGCTCCTAAATTTTTGAAACAATAAGGTTTCTGGTCCTGTAGTCAACTCATTTGTTGTATGTTTTCAAAAATGCACTATTCTTTATTCTGTTATGTGATGACTGCATGCTAGTTTTAAAAGATATGCATTTAAATCATTGGATGTCTTTATGATTGAACCATTTTTGATCCTGGTGTTGCTTAGAGTTGTATCAAAACAAAGACCTCCTACTTTGATTCAAGTTTATATTCCTTTGATAGGTTCATAATACTTGTATATTGATCCTCACCAAATGAGGAAGTTAAATAAGGACCACCTAGTATGTGCATCTCACCCTCAATGTTCACAAGAATTGCCAGCCTGTCAATCTTGAACTTTTTTCCTCCATTAATTTCATAAAGAGTTTTTCCTTAAAAATGTATAACACATGGATAAGGAAAAGCTTCTATTGCATTTTTTACATCCTCTTTTGCTAAGGTTGACGTATTTTCATTTGCCAATTTCATTTTTCTAAAGGCTATTGATTAACTGCAATGTATATCTGTTTGTTCTACACCAGCTTCAGTTAAAATGGCACTTGTCACTTTTTACAAAACATTTTGCGAAACATCACTTAACGTAGCCATTAGGGAAACATTCCCGGCATACACATCTATTGGAATTTCTGCAGTTACTGTACAGTTAGATTGAGATGGTTCTTTTTGGTAATAGTTACTAGGCTCAAAATCAGAATCATAAGATGAGTCAGAACTCAAATCAGAATTGAGTTCAATTTCATAATTAGATTTTGTTGATCGCACGTTCTTTGTTCTATTTTTCTTTCTGTAACTCTCTGCTATCTACAAGCATAAATAATATTAGTTATAACATGTTTAATGAGAAAAATATCACTTAATACTTTTAATTTTTTAGATTTTTACCTTTCTACAAAATTTCTTATCCTCTGGGTCAAGAATAAGCTTTTTTTCTCCTTCCTGATCTTCCTAAAACATCAAGTCTTCGAGCTTATCCTTATCAGATCTTTTTTTGTTGGTCTTGATAATGTTCTTCAAATCTAGCTTGCCTACCCAAAAAACCTTTTTTAAGTAATTCTCAAAGCTTTTCTGATTTGTTAAATCTTTAGGAGAGCCTCTTTTTTCATTTTTTTTTTTAAAATTAGAATACTGTTTACCAAGTTTAATAAGATTTTTAATAGTAGAGTGTCACTAACAACTTCAAATCCTGCTTTTATCCAGGGTTTCTTAACCTTAGCTAAAACACAGTTACAATCCAAATTTTCACATCTTTCAAAATTTCTATGAAGCGAACACGTAACCAAACTGATTTTTTTGGTGGTTTTAGGCAGTATAGATTGCAGGTATGCTAGATATTGTAGAATATCCATGTCTGTTGGAAGTTGAATATTTAAATGCATTCTTATTTTTGTTCATTATTTTTTATTGAGATAATTTAGATCACTCTCTCTCTTAAATATATAATATACATTGATATTGTTCAAGTTTCTTACCAACTAGTACCTGTAACTTTAGATTTAGCTCCTTTAATAAGCAATTTCTCTTTTTATTATATCTTAAATTTTCAAACTTGCACTTTTCGTTTCCTTTATACTTATTTATTGCAAAGTTTAGTATTTATCATTATCATTAATCTAAATAACCAAGAATATATTTGTAAATATTATAAAAGCCAAAAACTGTATTATAAATCTAAATAAAAAAGTTTGAATTTAATTGTTGAAAAAGTTATAAAAACAATGCCGCACCACGTAATAAATTTTTTTAGCCAAATTAAAATGTAAATTATACTGTTTTTTAAAAAGAAAGAAAAAAAAAAAATTCAAATTGTTCAAGAAAAAGTTTTCTTAAACAATTTGAATTTTTTTCTCTGAAACTATCCAGAATTTTCTGGAGTCTTGTAGAAGTTTATTGAAATTAACAAGATTTAGACTATTTAGGCTACCTGATTGAATAATGCTAATAATTATATATGAAACCAGATCAAATAATATAGAAGTACAATGCCAAATACATTTATTATTATTGCCTTTCAGAAATATAATCAAGTATTATCTTCAATCATAATATAATCAAGTATATAATCAATCATAATGTCCTGTAAGAAATATGCTTCCACTTCTGAAATAAAAAAGACAATCTAGATAAAGAACTCGATTTTATGAGTCATAAGAAAAGAAAAAGAATAACTAGAAGTAAACACTCAAAATCAAAATTATTGGTTTATTATCTGTTCTTAAGAGAATATGTCAAAGGGAGATAAGAATGAAAAAAGCAAATAGAGAAAGAAATAACAAGTTTATGATAAAAGAAATTAAATTTTCCACATTTATTAATTCATGTCATACAGACAAAACTTGATCAAGTGCTGAAGATGTAGGTTAAATGTGTAAAACAAATAAAATACAATCTAATTAATGAAGTTTTTGGCATCACAAAAAAAAATGGTGAATGACTCTGTAGTGAAGACAAAAGATTGTATGATCTTCTGATTGAAAGCAAAGAACAGATTGGGTATAGAAATAGAAAGGCTTCTAGTTCAAAAACTATCCATCTATCCAAAAGAAGAAAAATGTCCCTGATGCCTACTTCAACAACAACAGCAATAATGTCAAATTTCTTGATGACATAGTTAGAGTTTTGATTAAATTCATATTTGAATATGACATTGCAAAAAAGCTGAAGTAATATTTTACCACCAACTGCCCTTTCTGGCTTAAATTTGTTCTGCAACACAGGACTTGTGATACTAGCAGTAGAAAGATTACAATTGAAAGTTTACAAATTCCAAATTAAAGTTACAACTTCAAATTTGGGTTTAATCGCAAACTATTGTTTAACCATAACCCTAACCCTGACCTAACCATAACCATAACCCTAACCTAATATTGCAACCTAATATAATAACCATACACATACATTTTTTTGTGGCTAAGTATAAAAGGAACTTTAACCTATAAATAAATCTTTAAAGTAATCTTTCTATTGGTATATATATATATATATATAATATATATATATATAGATCTATAGTTAGTTGTCTTTGGGAAGAGCGGAAGGAAAAAAGTGATTCTTACGCCAACACATACGTCACTTTTAATTACTTTTGACTTTCGTCCAACATTTTCGTGTTAAAAAACCTATATATATATATATATATATATATATATATATATATATATATATATATATATATATATATATATATATATATATATATTATATATATATATATGTATATTATATATATATCATATATATATATATATATTATATATATAAACATATATATATATATATCTATATGTATATATACATATATATACGGAAAAAAACACATAATGAAACTTTTTAGTCCCTGTGTAATAAGATATATACGTATACAAAATAATTAGAAGTGAAGGGAGGTAATCCACTGTTATTTAGCGTGGTTCTCCTCCCACCAAAGTTTGTACAACTATGGCAAATGCAGATGATACTGAAACCAATGCAATGATTGCTGTGCGAAATGAGTTACCATGTTTTATGAAGAATAAATCAGATGTCTTAAGTTTTGACGACAATGTTCAAATTGTATGTGACTTTTACAAGGAAGAGGAAATATTTGATGCCAAAGCTATAATTGTTAAACTACTTCCAGATAAGCGCCTGGTAAAAAGAAGTGGGAATGATAAATGCAAAAAAACTGTTGAGGATATGCTAAAGTTGCTTCTAGACCCAATAAATAAATTACCAAATTTTTATGCTATCAATTTATCTCGTCTTCCTCCTGTTGGAACGGAGCACATTGATATCAGTGCTTTGCTTCAGGAGGTTACCTATCTCCGATCTGAAGTAAAACAATTTACAATATTTCAGAATGAAATGAGACATTTAATGAGTGCAATGAGCAATAAAGAACCTTCTAGTACTAAATTCCAAAATGATCCTAGCAGTTCAATTAGCCTTGATGTAATTGATAATACTGAAAGCCCTTCTTCTACTAGTGATAAATCTATTAAATTTACAGGGCGATCATTGATGTCAGATATTGTCAAGAAGTGCGTACATAATCTACCTGTAACCAAAAAAGTTGTCCATACAAAAAAACACATTTTAGGTACATCAGACTCCAACAATAGACTTAAACCAATCTCTTTAGATAAACTGCCCAAGCGTAGTATTGATATATTTGTCTCAAGATTAGATCCTTCTACAACAGAAAATGAGGTAATCGATTGCACTTATGATATTTTAAAAATTGATAATGATGACTCTGTAAAGTGTGAAAAATTAAAATCCAAATTTAGTGGTTATTCCTCATATTATATATCTGTATCTGTAGATTCCTCCCAGTTAAAAAATAAAGTTGTTTATTTAATGTCTACTGAAGCTTGGCCTAAGGGTCTACTGGTACGAAGATATTTTAAACCCAAAAATGGCGAATAGCAACAGTATATCTTTTTGTACATTTAACTGTCGTTCTTTTAAAAACAGTATTTTTGCAATTAAAGAATTGTGTCTTACATACGATTTTGTTTTATTACAAGAGCATTGGTTATTACCTAATGAGCTTGAATTATTAAACAATGTACATCCTGACTTTTATGGTACTGGTATACCAGCAGTAAACATATCATCTGATATATTAATTGGTAGACCCTTTGGAGGGACTGCTATCCTTTATCGAAAAAGTTTGGCAAATAATATTACAATCATTAAATCTTTAGAATCCAGAATCACTTGTTTAAAAGTATCTGCCAATATAGGGCCGATTTTGCTAATAAGTGTGTACATGCCAACGAATTATAATGACGAACGTTGTCTTCATAATTATATGGATATATGCTCAAAAATAAAATCACTTATACTGGAGACTGATGCTGTGAACATAGTTATTGCTGGTGATTTTAATTGTTATAATGGGTCAAGATTCTATGAAGAATTTTCTAATCTTGCTTTAGAAAATAAATTGATTAAATCTGATATAAATCGCCTTGACAATATCTGTACATATGTCAGTGACAATGGTGATATTTCTTCATGGTTGGACCACATTCTATGCAGTTCAATTATTGATAATCTAATTATATCTATTTCGGTTTTAAACAATGTTATTGCATCAGACCATAAACCATTAGCGTTTCTGATCTCTTGCTCATTAGCAAACTCACCCAAAATATATAACAACAAACCTTATTTTAATATGTCAACTAGATCTTCTAACTGGCAAACTTGTGACAAAGCTACCTTAACACGTTATGCAGAAAAAGTAGATTCTTTATTAAAATCCGTACATGTACCCCTCTATCTACTTACTAAAAATATTCCAAATGGCTACAATACAACTCATGATAGTGATTTATTCTATAACAGCATCATAAATACTATGCAATCTTCTGTATCTGATACCATACCTCATTGTAATTTTAAACATAAAAACCATGAATATATTACTCTAGGTTGGAATGACTATGTTAAAGATAAGCACGACATTGCAAGAGATGCCTTCAACCAATGGATTTTTCAAGGAAAGAAGAAACAGGGTGACATTTTTGAAAACATGAAGCGCTCTCGTGCTACTTTTAAATTAGCTCTTAGATATTGTAAACATTATAATGAACAAATTCAAGCTGATCTATGTGCAAAAAATATGAACAACACAGACTCGAGAAAGTTCTGGAATAATGTGCGAAAGATCAGTAACAGTAATGCAGCGAACTTTGTTGCTAGTGTTGGAGGTGCCACAGGTGATTGTCTTATTGCTAATATGTGGAAAGAGCACTTTCAAAATTTGTATAATTCAACTAACAATGAAAAATATTACCTCAGTTTCATAAAGGAAATGGAATTTTCCACTGAAAACTCTGATATTATTGTGAGTTGCGTTGACATATCCACTGCAGTAAAAACTCAGAAACTAGGAAAAGCAGCTGGACCTGATAACCTTTGTATGGAATCGTTTATGTATGGTGGAAGTAGATTGCAGTTTTTTATTAGTATTTTTTTTAATTTATGCATTAAATTTGGTTATTTACCATCCATGTTTTGTGAGGCCACGATTATTCCATTAGTAAAATCTAAAATGGCTGATTTAACAGATGTGAACAACTATAGAGCCATAGCTGTGTCCTCTGCCATGTCAAAAATTTTTGAGAGTCTTTTATTGCAGAAAATCAATTTGTACAACATTAATAAAAATGATGATTACCAATTTGGCTTTAAACAAAATCACTCAACAACATCATGCTCAAACTATTTTAAAAAGACTGTGCAGTATTACACATCTAGAGGAAGCCATGTATTTGCTTGCTTCATAGACTTTAATAAAGCATTTGACAGTGTCAATTACTGGCTGTTGTTCAAAAAATTATTAGATACTGGTCTGCCCAAAAAACTTGTTAGTTTGCTTGCATTTTGGTACAGTAATCAACAAATGTCTGTTCGATGGCAGAGGACAAAGTCTAACAGTTTTGGAATTGGGAATGGGGTTCGTCAAGGAAGTATATTGTCACCACTTCTATTTAACTTTTACATACAAGATTTGATTTCATCAATATCAAACCTTCGTATTGGATGTAATATAGGTGGTATATTCATGAATGTGTTGGCCTATGCTGATGATATGGTTCTAATTGCGTCTTCTTGGTTTTCTCTTCAAAAACTAATTAACTTTACACACGTACAAATATCTTAATTAGACGCTTTCATTTATGCTCTACCAGAGTGAAGGTTAAAGTGTTTAAAGCATATTGCATTTGTTTATATGGTGTTCCTTTGTGGCAAAATTATAATGATAAAACAAAGGCACGCCTTCAGTATTGCTACAACAAATGTGCTAAAATGTTTTTCGGATACAACAAATATGATAGTATATCTTACATGCTTTTAGAGTTCAGATTACCATCTTTTCATACAATTATCTTAAACTATAGACATCCTTTTCGTAAACAGTTGATGGCTTGTACCTTGGTGAATCACTCTATGAACTCAGTAAATCAAAGTTTAAAATAATACTTTTCTTTTAAAAAAAAACAAAAAAACTATGGACCTGGCATCTAATTTGTACATGCCTGTTGTCTGAAATATATTTTATTTATTTATTTATTTATATATATATATATATATATATATATATATATATATATATATATATATAAATATATATTATATATATATATTATATATATATATATATGGTAAGCTTAGTTTTAGTTGTGCAGTCATGTTTTCGCAGTCTTTTTTTTACAATTGCCCAGAGATTCTCAATTGGATTAAGATCAGGGGAGTTGCCAGGCCATTTAAGGGTTTTAATATTATTTTTTACCATGAATTTCTTGACTTTTTTGGAAGTATGGCATGTGGCTAAATCCTGCTGTAATATTCTGTTTCCATTTGGAAACACTTTTAACATCTCTGGAATTAAATGTATTTGCAGAACGTCAATGTAAGTGTCAGAGTTCATCATTCCAGTAACTGGGTAGAGTCTTCCTGATCGACAACAACGGCTTGCAAATTTAATGATCTTCTATTTTTTTTTTAATTATTTTAGGTGATGGAGTTATTGAATGGATACTAGATGCAGGGTCTGAAGATCCAGGTTCCAAAGTACTAAACTTGTCAACATCAGGATTTTTGACGTTTATGCAATTAGAAATTTCGCGGGGTACAAAAGCTACTTGAGGGATAATATTAGGATTGAAAGGATAGATTCCTGTTGATCTGAATCCTGATATGGAATTTTCTGGTGTAGCGGTATGCAACCATGCTTTAGTAAATAATAGTTCTAGAAATGCAGTTTTGACAGTGATTGTCCAGGAAAGTTTCTTCGGAAGTTATCAATAGAAACATCATAGTAAGTTTTTAATGGTTTGAAAATGCTTTTGTCCAGAGGTTGAAGTTCGTGACTACAATGTACTGGAAGACAAAGCATATGGATGTTTAACTTTTCGGCTTCCTCTATTACATCAATATCCAAATGGTTTTAATATTATTTTTTACCATGAATTTTTGACTTTTTTCCTGCTGTAATATTCTGTTTCCATTTGGAAACACTTTTAACATCTCTGGAATTAAATGTGTTTGCAGAACGTCAATGTAAGTGTCAGAGTTCATCATTCCAGTAACTGGGTAGAGTCTTCCTGGTTCAAAAGCAGAGAAACAACCCCAAAACATCTTCTTTTCTGGATGCTTGGCATATTGTTCAATGTGTCCGGGTCGTATAGGCTCACCATCAGAATGATGAACAAACTGTGACCGTTGGCCTTGCACTTCAAAATGTGATTCATCCAAAAATAAAACCTGCAATCAATAAAAAAACAATTAACTGTTATTAAGTCTCTTCAATTTAATATCTTCAATTTAAAAATAGTATGATATACAAATATAATAAATAAAATAGCTGTAAATTTAATAAACACATTTTGTCTTACCTTTCTCCATTGTTCTTTAGTCCACTTTTTGTATTCCTTTGCCCACAAGAGATGCTTCTTCTTCATGACATCTGTAAGTAATGGTTTTTTAGAAGGTTTTCTGGCAAACCTTCTAACAGCTATCAACTTCCTCCGCACAGTACTCGAGCAGACATGGATGTCATGCGTAGCTAAATCATTCATTAGTTGGTCACTTGTCTTTTTTGGATTTTTGATACTCTCCAGCATCAGATATCGGTCATATCTTTCTGAAGTCTTTTGTTTTCGACCACACTTTCCTTGTCTTAATGGTGATAAGCTACCTGTTGCAATGTAATGCTTCTTAACCCGGTTAACTGTAGATTGGTTTACTGAACATAATTTAGCTCCCTTCTGATAAATCTCCCTTCTGATAAATCTCCCGTTGAGATTTATTAGAATATTGAAGTAAAGTTAATATTTTAGATCTTTTTCTTGGTGTAGTGTCCATCTTTATTTATTTACTTTATTTAAATTTATTTATCCTTCTAATCACAGTTAAATTATAGAAAACACAGTATAAAACAAAAAAGAAAAAGAAAAAAATGTTTGATGCAAATTATTTGCATATATGCAATTAATTTGTATATATATATATATATATATATATATATATATATATATATATATATATATATATATATATATATATATATATATATATATATATATATATATATATATATAATATATATATATATATATATATATATATATATATATATATATATATATATATATATATACAGGGTAAAGTAGTCTAATAATGTGACGGTTTTATATTTAGTTGATTATTATTATGTAAACTGTACATTTTTGAAAAAATCTTTTTTTGATTAGGTCGTTTGATTATTTTGTTCTAGAAATATCATTGATTTATTGCTATTGCCACACACACTTTTTTTTATATTTCGTTATTCATAACGCAGATTATGTTAGAGAAACAGATAAAAAATGAATCATTCATATAATCATATTATTTGTTTAACTTTTTATTAGATATCTAATTGTTTAGTAACTTTCGCTACTTGAAGTACAGCCTACTTTGCACAAAGTGCATAGGCCACTTTTATTATGCTTCCTGTGTCACAGTGCTCATGGAACCAAGTTTTGCATCCAACACATTGAATCCAATCATCTTTTTTTCTTTTGTTGTTGTAAAAGAGTCCGCAATCACCACAAAATCTATCTTCGTCATTCTTCTCTTTTTCAATGATTATCAAGTTTTTTTCAAATTATGTTTTGTGGCCATTTTTGTTTGATTTAGCCTGGGCATTTCAGTTATTTTATCTGCAACTAAATTTCGATCGACAACAACAGCTTGCACATTTAATGATCTTCTATTTTTTTAAAATTATTTTAGGTGATGGAGTTATTGAATGGATACTAGATGCAGGGTCTGAAGATCCAGGTTCCAAAGTACTAAACTTGTCAACATCAGGATTTTTGACGTTTATGCAATTAGAAATTTCGCGGGGTACAAAAGCTACTTGAGGGATAATATTAGGATTGAAAGGATAGATTCCTGTTGATCTGAATCCTGATATGGAATTTTCTGGTGTAGCGGTATGCAACCATGCTTTAGTAAATAATAGTTCTAGAAATGCAGTTTTGACAGTGATTGTCCAGGAAAGTTTCTTCGGAAGTTATCAATAGAAACATCATAGTAAGTTTTTAATGGTTTGAAAATGCTTTTGTCCAGAGGTTGAAGTTCGTGACTACAATGTACTGGAAGACAAAGCATATGGATGTTTAACTTTTCGGCTTCCTCTATTACATCAATATCCAAATGGTTTTAATATTATTTTTTACCATGAATTTTTGACTTTTTTCCTGCTGTAATATTCTGTTTCCATTTGGAAACACTTTTAACATCTCTGGAATTAAATGTGTTTGCAGAACGTCAATGTAAGTGTCAGAGTTCATCATTCCAGTAACTGGGTAGAGTCTTCCTGGTTCAAAAGCAGAGAAACAACCCCAAAACATCTTCTTTTCTGGATGCTTGGCATATTGTTCAATGTGTCCGGGTCGTATAGGCTCACCATCAGAATGATGAACAAACTGTGACCGTTGGCCTTGCACTTCAAAATGTGATTCATCCAAAAATAAAACCTGCAATCAATAAAAAAACAATTAACTGTTATTAAGTCTCTTCAATTTAATATCTTCAATTTAAAAATAGTATGATATACAAATATAATAAATAAAATAGCTGTAAATTTAATAAACACATTTTGTCTTACCTTTCTCCATTGTTCTTTAGTCCACTTTTTGTATTCCTTTGCCCACAAGAGATGCTTCTTCTTCATGACATCTGTAAGTAATGGTTTTTTAGAAGGTTTTCTGGCAAACCTTCTAACAGCTATCAACTTCCTCCGCACAGTACTCGAGCAGACATGGATGTCATGCGTAGCTAAATCATTCATTAGTTGGTCACTTGTCTTTTTTGGATTTTTGATACTCTCCAGCATCAGATATCGGTCATATCTTTCTGAAGTCTTTTGTTTTCGACCACACTTTCCTTGTCTTAATGGTGATAAGCTACCTGTTGCAATGTAATGCTTCTTAACCCGGTTAACTGTAGATTGGTTTACTGAACATAATTTAGCTCCCTTCTGATAAATCTCCCTTCTGATAAATCTCCCGTTGAGATTTATTAGAATATTGAAGTAAAGTTAATATTTTAGATCTTTTTCTTGGTGTAGTGTCCATCTTTATTTATTTACTTTATTTAAATTTATTTATCCTTCTAATCACAGTTAAATTATAGAAAACACAGTATAAAACAAAAAAGAAAAAGAAAAAAATGTTTGATGCAAATTATTTGCATATATGCAATTAATTTGTATATATATATATATATATATATATATATATATATATATATATATATATATATATATATATATATTATATATATATATATATATATATATATATATATATATATATATATATATATATATATATATATATATATATATATATATATATACAGGGTAAAGTAGTCTAATAATGTGACGGTTTTATATTTAGTTGATTATTATTATGTAAACTGTACATTTTTGAAAAAATCTTTTTTTGATTAGGTCGTTTGATTATTTTGTTCTAGAAATATCATTGATTTATTGCTATTGCCACACACACTTTTTTTTATATTTCGTTATTCATAACGCAGATTATGTTAGAGAAACAGATAAAAAATGAATCATTCATATAATCATATTATTTGTTTAACTTTTTATTAGATATCTAATTGTTTAGTAACTTTCGCTACTTGAAGTACAGCCTACTTTGCACAAAGTGCATAGGCCACTTTTATTATGCTTCCTGTGTCACAGTGCTCATGGAACCAAGTTTTGCATCCAACACATTGAATCCAATCATCTTTTTTTCTTTTGTTGTTGTAAAAGAGTCCGCAATCACCACAAAATCTATCTTCGTCATTCTTCTCTTTTTCAATGATTATCAAGTTTTTTTCAAATTATGTTTTGTGGCCATTTTTGTTTGATTTAGCCTGGGCATTTCAGTTATTTTATCTGCAACTAAATTTCGATCGACAACAACAGCTTGCACATTTAATGATCTTCTATTTTTTTAAAATTATTTTAGGTGATGGAGTTATGAATGGATACTAGATGCAGGGTCTGATGATCCAGGTTCCAAAGTACTAAACTTGTCAACATCAGGATTTTTGACGTTTATGCAATTAGAAATTTTGCGGGGTACAAAAGCTACTTGAGGGATAATATTAGGATTGAAAGAATAGATTCCTGTTTATCTGAATTCTGATATGGCATTTTCTGGTGTAGCGGTATGCAACCATGCTTTAGTAAATAATAGTTCTAGAAATGCAGTTTTGACAGTGATCGTCCAGGAAAGTTTCTTCGGAAATTATCAATGGAAACATCATAGTAAGTTTTTAATGGTTTGAAAATGCTTTTGTCCAGAGGTTGAAGTTCGTGACTCAATGTACTGGAAGACAAAGCATATGGATGTTTAACTTTTCGGCTTCCTCTATTACATCAATATCCAAATGACTACGATGTGGGTCGAAAATCAACAAAGCTTTTCCTGGTAATTGGTGCTAGTTAAAATGATGCAAAAAAGTACAAATTCTTCATTAGTAATATATCCTTTTGGAGTCATGCAAAAATACTTCCAGGTGGCAAGTTATCCCCGTACTCATGTTTAAAATTTTTTCTTTTATACAAAATCATAGGTGGAATCCAATCGGTTCCAGTAGCATTTGTACATGCAACTAGAGTAACAGTTACTCCTCTATCTGCATAAGTAGCTGTGTGTACAGGCTTTGCTCCTTTTTTTGCCATTACTACATGAGTGCCAGTCATTATTAATTGCAATCCAGATTCATTGATTTTGTAAATCAATTCAGAATGGTGTGCCAAAGTTAGTTTTTTGTAGACTTTATCAACAAGATTGTAAAAGTTTTGAACAGTTTCAGCATTGAATTGCATTAGCCTACTATAACTCAAGCTTTAACATTTCCTAGGAACAACATCAGGATGGTGTCTGAGAAATCTTGCAAGCCAATCTTTGCCTGAAATTATTTATTTCATTAGTATAGTTATTTTAATTTTAATATTTCATTTTAATAAATGGACAAAACTGACATATTTCATATGCATATAAAAGTACATATTTCATATGCATATTTTCTAAGCTGTATTCTTGTTATACCAAATTCTATTTCTTGAAGACAAAATACTCTTTTCTTCAACTCAGATTCTACTGTTTTGGGAATAATGCACTTTCAACCTAGTTTATGTTTTGGTGATCTATCCTTTCTCGTTAACCAGTCTTTGAGAGTTCTTTGAGGAATGTTATAATCTTGTGATGCTGCTGCTACTGGATTTCCAGTTCTAACAGAATATAGTACCTTTTTCAAATCTTCTGTTTTCTATTTTGCCCTGATAATTATTTTTTTAGGTTAGTTATTGTAAAAAGAACAAAAATAATGTTTGACAAATTTCTAACAAAAGTGACAACGAAAGCTTTTATAAACATCTTTAAGTTTAAAACAATAGAATAATAAGGTTGTGAAAAGATAGCAATAACAAAAGTACGTTTAAAAGGAAAATGTATTCCCTAAACAGTTATTTTTTCGTTAACTGATGCAATTAGTGCAGCTTATTATAAAAACTTAAATAATATTAACAGAATTTTAAAGTTTACATTTTTGTTTCATTTTTTTAAACTTTAACATTAAACTAAAGTAGTTTAAAGTAAATTTGAGAACAAAAACATTAAATTACAAGCTTCAAATGCAATTACAACATATACACAAAATCTCAATATTGAAAATCAAAATAAACATGTGGCATTATTAGCCAATTAAAGTATGGCCATATTCGCCAGATATCAATGTTTTATGTAAAATGGTTTTTTTTTGTTTACATTGTGAACATTGCAAAAATCAAATAATTTATTTAGCACATGAATAAATTTATAACAATAAAACATTGTTTTGAGCAAGTATAAATAGAAACAATACTTTTTTGATCAATGATAAAAAAAGAATGGTCTAAAATTTTTGTTTTTTTTGTTTTGTTATTTCACCTCCCCAAGGCCCAGAAAGCCACTACAGATGAGGAGACTACTTAATTGTGGTTATAATCCTCTCTCAACTCTATAACTCCAAAACACGAACAACAACTCTATAACTCCTTGACAAACAAGGCCGCTGCGCGGAGAAACAAGTTGAGTGCGGTACTACCAGGGGCGTGGTGGGGATCGAACTTGGAACCTCTCGCTTATGAAGCAAGCGCTCTACCACTACACAACTACCACATCACGCTCTCTACACTGCTCTTTACACCACTGCTCACTACTGCACTCTACACTGCTCACTACACCACTACCGCATCATGCTCTCTACACTGTATAGAATAATTACGAATGACTCAAAGCCATAATAAAATGGTCGAAAGTTCAAAAAATTTGATGTTTTATAACTAAAAAATGATTTATCTAAGAAGTTCTGACAATGTTTCCTAAATTGCGCCACTAAATATTCTTTAAGCCAACTTTAAAAAATGAAATGGCGGTACAAGCTGCCGGCGGTATTAGACTACTTTACCCTATATATATGTATATATATATATATATATATATATATATATATATATATATATATATATATATATATATATATATATGGTAAAAAACAGATTTATATTAAAACCCAAATTTTTTTGTGGTTAAGTGTAAAAGGAGCTTGTAAACCTTCAATTGCAGAGCATGTTTAAGCCAGTAAGAGCACTTTATAGTAAAAAATTGCTTTAACTCTTTTTTAATGTCATATTCAAATGAGAAAAAGGCGCTAAGGAAACATTTGTTTGGACACAAACAACAAAAGTTACTTAGGTTAGTTCACTTAGGTTGTTTGTGTCTAAACAACATAAGTGTGAACCCAGGGACATAAAACTTACTTTTTCTAGATTTAGTAATTTATCCATTTAATGAATCTCTTAATGTTGTAATTTAAAGGAAAATCTTTTTGAAGTAGACTTCCCAAAACTTCCTAAAACTTCCCAAAAGGTTTTTACAAGTCATGTTGTATTAAAGTTATTTTAAAAATTATTTTTATTTTTAAAAATAATTATTTATTTTTATAAATTATTAGTTATTTTTATAAAGATAATAGTATGACTATATGACTTAAAAAACTTATAAAAAACTAAAAAAAAAAGTTATGAGAAGCAACAATAAAATCCTAAAATAATGTAATAACTAAAAAAATAATAAATAAAAAAATAAATTGTTAAAGTAAATAAAAAAATAAATTATTAAAGTAAATAAAAAAATTATTAAAATAAACTATTTATTAAGTAGTTGTATGCCTTATCATTCATTACAGCATGTGTTACAAATAAATATTATGCTTGTTGCTTTAAAGGTTTCTGATATTCATTTAAAATATTGAAATAGTTATATAGGTTTAAATTTTGTAAACTTGTCTACTGTGAGATATATTTTAAAGGTAGCATCACTTTTTTCTATTTGTCGAACATTATATTTTAATTTCTTGATATCATAGTTTGTTGTTGAAAGTTACATAACAATTTAACAATATTACTTCTGCTATTTCTTTTACTATGTCAGTCTGTTTTTCATGTTTATAATCTGTAAATTTAGTTAGCGGCTAATTACTACTTACTGCATTGCTGTTAGAAAATTGATAAAAAGGGCTGTTGGTTTGTTGTGCAAAGTTGTCATTTTTAATGAGGATATTTGAACATGATGGAATATTTTCATCTAATGTTTTTTGTTATTATAGAATGTGTTTGTTATTATAGAATGTTGATGACACAAAATGTCTTGCCAAAAGTCATCACTTTTTGAACATTTAAAACAAGCAGCCAATCAAAAAAACAAGCAGCAGATCAAAAAAACAAGCAACCAATCAAAAAAACAAGCAGCCAATCTTAAATGCAATTTCTTTTGTAGCAACTTGGGGTTTGCAGTGTCTGGTGAATTTTAACCCAAATAAAAAACTGGTTTACTGCTATAATTATTATAATATACTTGAAGTTTCTGTATTAATAAATAGCAGCACTTTGACTGAGTACTGTACTTATTATTACTACTGACTTCTCATGGAAACTCTATATGTAATCCATTGCTAAGCTAGTATCTGCTGAGTTTGCCTCTTCTAATTTTGATTTCCATTTTCTTATTCCTGATTCCATTCTCTATCTTTAATTAAAGAGTTCTCTTCTGTCCTCGTGTTCTCATGACAAGTACAGTTTACAGTTTTTTCTCCTGTCCTCGTGTTCTCATGACAATCACTTTCTTGCTCTTTAACTCTTTTCTTTGTTCCCAGCTTTTTTTACTTTTAGCTTTAGAACTCTTTTTTTTTCTTTTAACATATTTTCTGAGTTTTTGTAATGTAAACTCAGAAGCTCATTATGCCTTTTTATTTAAATGAAGATAAACTGTTATTTAAATGTGTCTAATGGAAATAAAGAGTTAACTTTATATTTTTTTATATTTTTAGATCCTAAAGAGATTAACTCCGAGTTTAATTTCATCTTGAAGAACCTCTCAAATAATCAAAAATCTTTAGTAGCTGATGTTAAAGATCCAGATAGTTGTTTCAAACCATTTGACTATAATAGAGTCAAAATAAATAACTCTGATAACACTGACTACATTAATGCAAGCTATATAGACACTTTTCTGAATAAAAAAGCTTATGTTGTCATAGAAACACCTAAACCTCAAAAGATCGAATCATTTTGGCAAATGGTTATTAAAAAAAAGTTGTGGGTTGTGATACTATTTAGTGAAAAAGAAGATGAGGTGTGGTAAAATTTCTTTTCTATAAAAAATAATCTATATTAGCATCAGTATATTATATTTAGATAAATAATAATTCAGTTACTTTTATAGGAACTTGAATGTTTTTTGACGGATACATCGTGTAATAATTTCTCTTTAAAGTTGATATCTGAAAAGTCTAATATTGAAAAGTGTTATAAAGCTTGGTGCTTACTTTTAACTTTAAAGGTAATAAAAAATATAAATTGTTATTATATATTATATTTATATTTATTTACTTTAATTGTTTATGTGTACCCTATAATATATAGTTTTTTATTTTATACAAAAAGCACTATTTGGCTTCAGCATGAAGTTTTTTAAATTTGGGGAAATTTAATCTTTAATGTTTCTTAAGTTAATTTAGTAAGGCTTTGTGAAGATGCTTAGAGAAAGAAAAAGCAGATTTTAGTTGTTTGGTTTATTAAAAACATAATTATAGAGGAGTATTTTTATGTGAATAGAATAAATAAGTATGAATTTGGTCGCACATGAAATGTTAAAGGGTTTGGGCTTGAATAATTATCATATCTGGGCGCACTGTATATGTATGATGGCCATTGTATATGTATGATGGCCATTGTATATGTATAATGGTCACTGTATATATATGATGGCCACTGTATATAATAGTAAGTCATATATGTATGATGGCCACTGTGTATGTATGGATGGCCATTTACTATGACAAAAAGATTTATATAGATTTATTCATATTTTGTATAAAATGTGAGCAAATATTTTTAAAAACACAACTAATATAACTGTTTTTTTTTATTACATTAGATAATAGTTTTTTATATAAAGTTTGTTAAGCATGTTACACAGCTTAGCAATACACACACAAAACACTTGTTTAGCTAAAGGCACTTCATATGTGTTAGGGTGTTTTATTCCTGGTGATTTTTTGATAATGATTATGTTATATCATGGGGTAGATAATGGCTAAAAAACAAGTTTTAAATTTCTTCAAAAGTTTGCAATTACCCTGAAGTTGCTTTCTTGAAAAAGTGATCTTCATGTTTTTTTTACCTTGAATTTAGATAACTTAAGAAATATTTTTTATATGTTATGTTCTATTGTTAAATAACATATTATTATTGAGTCTAAATTTATCCGTTTCTTATGCATAAGATAAAATGATGAAAATATTTTTTAAACACTTGCATATAAAACAACAAGTACTTGATCAACTTCCAGTAGTTTCTGATTAACACAATCATTATGATTTTCACACAATCTATGAGTTTTAAATGATTTTTCTAAGACATGGAGTTGGAGTCGACAATGTTATTATGGAACATTAGTCTATTTTTTTTATTTTCGGTTAAGATTTTTTTTTTATTATTAAACCAAGATTAAAGGGGTAACAATTTTTAAGATTTATATATATTAGTAAGTTGTATATCCATTGTTTTTAAGATTTATATAATAGTAAGTCAACTATCCATTGTTTTTAAGATTTATATAATAGTAAGTCATCTTCCATTGTTTTTAAGATTTATATAATAGTAAGTCATCTATTCATTGTTATTAGAATGTTATTATTGGAACTAAAAAAATTAAAAACTATAGCACCATTACGCAAAATGCAAAAATTAATCACCAAAATCTTTGTGAAATTCAATAATTCAATTATGAGATATTTCAATAGCAATATTATTATGGAGCATTAACTTTTGAAATGGTGCAACTTCTGTTTTAAAATTAACCAAAAGTGTGAAAAATTCTAGGTTCTTTGAAGATGCTAAATCTATTCCAATATCTATTTCTTTATTAGTGGAATCTGCTATACTTGAGATTACTAATATTAGCCAAAAAATGAGGGGTCATTGCCTGTTTGATATGTTTGCTTAACTTAATTTTGCATCTTAGCTAAGCATAGATGTTAATTCCTTCTAAAAGTTTTTCCATATCAGTACACTGTCACCAATAGTAAAACTGTCCCTCATTTAAAAGGTTTTATTAGCTACTTTCTTTGTATATTTCTCTTATCTACTTTCTTTGCATACTTTTTTTACATTTTTAAAAATTAAATTCTAAGCTTTAAAAATTTCTAAATAATTATTTTTAACAAAGATTAATTAAGATTTAGTTGAAGTTATTCCAAATTACTCAGTAAGATATTAAAAATTACTTTTATTGTAATTTTGGAAGTGAAAATATTCTTTTGAACAGAAAGTTAAAGAGGAACTCCTATTACAAAACAAGAAACCTACCAAAACAAGACACTTTGCAAAAACTTTACAGCTAATGTTGCAACTTATATATATGGTGTATGAAATTACTGATAAGTTAAATTTTGAACTTGAAAACACTTTGCATATTAAAGGAACCTTGCAAATTCTCAGTCTACATCCATAAAGATACCTTCAAATTGTTTGAACAGATAAAATCTTTAATAATTAATTTTTTTTTGTGATGTATGAGAATTTAATATTTATGAGTTTTGATATTTTGATATATTATGATTTTTAATTTTATTAATGAAACAAAAAGATTGAGACTTTAAATTTTACTTCAATCACTGAAATTGTGAAAAAAGTGAAACAAGTTTCTTATATAATCATCTCCATAATATATTTTCTCAGCAATAAAATTGGTGTTTCTTTATAATTCTTGGCATTTTATAGCTTTTTGGAAGGGTAATTATACAAGGCTGTCTTTTTAGAAAGGTAATTATTTATGACTGTCTTTTTGAAAAAGGGAATTATACATGGCTGTCTTTTTGGAAAAAGATTTAAATATGGCTGTAGTTTGTGCTTAAATTGATTATAGTTAGTTTTATTAAGGAATTAAGGTTTTTGGTTATGCTTATTGATAATCAACAAATTAGACTCATAAATTATAAATAAGAAAAGTTATAATTAAAAAAACATAAATTCAAAAATAAAGGGTATGGTTTTTTATTGTAAAGTATATGCTGTTGAGATTTTTGAATATATATTATTTATCATATTTTTTTTTCAAATTTTTTCTGTGCTAAACTCTCTTTGGTCTTTTTAAAAATTCATTTGACAGGTCTGGGATTTATTGTATAATAATTTACATGTTTGTTATAAAAAAAAAGTGACGAAAGATCTTAGTATTGCATAGTGGTGGAATTTAATTCTGATGGAATTTAAATAGCTTTTGCTGTTGTTATTTTAATTGAGGTAAAAAAAAAAGCTGTTTTAAACAAGAAAGGTTTCTATATATTTTTTTTGCTGTTTTAAACAAGAAAGGTTTCTATATTTTTTTTGCTGTTTTAAACAAGAAAGGTTTCTATATTTTTTTTGCTGTTTTAAACAAGAAAGGTTTCTATATTTTTTTTGCTATTACTATTATGGCATTTTGACTAGAGTTAAAACTTAGCAAAGAATCTGCATTTTTTATATCAAACATTAAAATGTCAAATCTTATTGTATGTCTTTTTATAATAAGATGATACATACTTTATTAAATGAATTTATCATTATTTTATGATAAATAACTTTATTAAATTTTATGATAAATAAGCACCTTAACATAGGAAGAAAGACATGGCAAGAAAAACCGAGTACTTATGAAAGAAAATTAAAAAGATTACTTTAATGTAAAATGCTTTAAAATAAAGCATTTGTGATGTTTAAAATAAAGCATTTACGATGTTTAAAATAAAGCATTTATGGTGTTTAAAATAAAGCATTTAAAATTTATTTTAATAAGGCATTTATGATGTTTAGGAGAATATTCAGCTGCTTTAAATTTGATGAAATTACAACAATTGTATACCAATTTATGAGCAGATTCTTTAAGCAGTTTTTTTAAAGTTGAATTTTTTTCTGTTTAGAAATTTCTTTCAGATTGGAGTTGTTACATCAACTAATTTTAAATATTTTTTTGTTTATCAAAGTTAAATAAACAATTTATAACTTTAACTAAGTATTTGAAAAAAAAACAATTTTTTTGTGAGTATTTATATAATAAATGAAAATAATAAATAATAAAAAAAAATTAATTTAGTCAGACATGGAAGCATCAGAGGAGGCAGGTGAAGGAAAGTTAATTACATTCTATCAATATCTTAAATGGCCAAAATGCGAGAATCTTTCATTGGAAAACATATCACATTTTCTCAACTTTGTTCAAGAATCTGAGGAAGAAAAAGTAAAAGTTGATGCCAAAAGAATTTTATTAGTTTCAAGGTTTTTTATCATTTTAAATTTATATTTCTATATTAGAGCCATCCCTATGACTCTGTTACTGACCCCTGTGTCCAACTTGTCACCCTTTAGAAATAAGTAAATCTTACATTTTCTTGTTACTCTGTTAGATTTTTTAATGCTTATAGTTTTATTTTAAAAACTATTGATTTTTTGTGGCATTCAAATTAAATTTTAAGTTTTTGGATTTTTTTACCACTAATTGGTTTTTGATGGATGACAGTTATAAATTTAGGCATGATATTTAGAAATGATATTATTATGCCTGTGAAAGTTCTCAGTCTTACCTCTTTACCAGCAACTTCTAGGTTTCTGTAACAGCATTACAATTTAAATAAAATTAAATTTTAAATAAGAAATTTTGTTTGAAAGCAAAGTTTCAAAAGAGATTTGCACTTTATGCAGAGTTTCTTTTGCAGCAAACTTAAAACAAATAAAAAAATCTTATTAATACATATGTATGTATGAATGTATGTATGTATGTATGTATGTATGTATGTATGTATGTATGTATGTATGTATGTATGTATGTATGTATGTATGTAGATATGTATGTATGTATAAGGGCAACAAAAAAAAAAAAGGGAAAAACAGTTGCAATATTAATTGTAAGGCAACTTTCAAAAAAAAATTTGAAAAAAAAAGATCTGTAGGTCGGCTAACCTTGAAAAAACCTTTGACAGATTACCAAGAGAGATACTGTGTTGAGTTTATTTAGATATTGAAAAAAGTAAAAGTTATCATGACTATATATGAAATTTCAGAATAGCAATCAAACCAAAAGAAGGGAGGGATTTTAAAGTTATAGTGTACATTAGATATCAGTTTTTTGTATTTTATTATTGTCTTGGATGCTCCCTAAAAAGTTAAACTTATTTGTTTATAGTGATAGTTACAGTGCTACCATTATAAACAAACAGATAAATCATGTTTGATTGCAGAGATAAAGGAAAAAATAATACTGAGAATATTAAAAAGAAGGAATGGAAGCTTAAGATAAAGATGAGTGAGACAAATCTAGTGCATTGTTAAGTCAAGAATAAGCTAGTAGAAAATACTAAAAAATGGCTCGTACTGTAGAAAAAGAGTTTGCTCCTGCTGTTAAACTCTGTTGTTTAAATAGTTTAAATAGTGGTATTCAAGGTGCTCCTAATATTGTTGATTTGAGTGTAAAAAGTGTACTATTGATATAGAGTTTTTTATCATACGGACAATAAAAATGGATCAGTTGGTAGGCAATTGGCTGATGGGGCAAAAAAGACAATAGGTGCAATATTAAAGTAATTCTAACCCAAATTTAGAGAAAAATCTCTACTACAAACAGCAAGAAGTGCATTATTAATGAGTAAAAGAAAGTTATACACCATATGCATTCAGAATGATATGACCTATGGTAGTAAACATGGCCAGCTTGTGGAAAGAATATGGAAGATAATGATCAGATGATGATGAAAAAAGATGGATATATGGTGGGATTCTAAAGACAAAAAAAAAACAATAATCTTAGACTTGGAAAATAATTGGAAAAAGTGAGTGTATATAATAGGTAGTGTAAAGCTGATCATTGGTGTGTTCATGTAGAGCATAATCATTGGTCTGTTCATGTAGAGCATAATCGTGCAGATGTTTAGGTATGAAACATGTAGAGAGTTTCAGGAGAAAAAGTTAGAGGTAGAAGGAAAAGTTTTTTTAAAAAAACTAAGAGAAATAAAGGCTATTACTGATTACATGAAAAATTCAGTTAAGGAGGTGATTAAGAATATATTATATTATATATTAGTTAATGAGATAATCAAGATTATATTATATTATATTATAAAAATGACATAATTAGAAATTTCATGCAAAAATTGGATGTTTCTTATAACTTCTCGCAACTTCTCAATTATGGTGATGATACTGATGATGATGATGATAATGATGATGATGATGATGATGATGATGATGATGATGATGATGATGATGATGATGATACTGACAATGGTGGTGATGATGATACTGATGATGGTGATGATGATGATACTGATGATGGTGATGATGATGATACTGATGATGATGATGATGATGACAACGACGACGACGACAACAATATGATGATGATGATGATTATGATGATGATGGTGATGATGGTTGTGGCAGTAGTTGTGGTGGAGCTGATGATAATACATATATTATGTATTTCGTATAAATACATATATGTATATATACATACATATGATAATACATACATTATATATTTAATATGAAAACATGTGTGTATATTTTGCTAATCCTGGTTAAATCATTTTATATTACAAAATATTATTAGGTAAAGACATTGAAAAAATTAAATTTTAAAAAAAATATGTAAATAATAAGTTGCACATGTCTGATGGTAGTGTTTGTTAAAAGAAAAAGTAAACCCAAATGTTGCATATTACAAAATTATAATCTATTTAAGTATTTCTTTAAGGAGGTTTGATCAAATTTTATAGGGTTTATATTATTAACTATGAATATTAAATATATATGAATATTGACTAATATTTTTTAAATGTAATAAATGTAATATAGTTAATTTTCAATTTATATATTTGTAATTATGCATTCAAATTTATATTTTCAAGTAAAAATATCAAAAACTAAGTTTCTGTATGTGCATGTGTGTGTGTTTTTGTATGTCTTTTTATTTGTGTTTTGTGTATGTGTTTGTGTGTATGTTGGTGTGAGTGCAAGTGTGTGTATGTTTGTGTGTATATGTGTGCATGTGTGTGTGTATGTTTTTGTGTGTTTTTATTTAAAAGTTATGTAAATCTAGTAATTAAATTCAAAATCTTATTGAAATCTTCTGAAGACACGTTTGGTTACTTTTTAACTTAGTTTCGAAGGAGGTCAACTTGGCACTTATATTGCACTGAAATCTATTGCAGAGGAAATTGAGTCTTCTGGCAACGTTAATATATTTCGAACAATTTATACTTTACGTCAACAAAGACAAGGGATAATTCAAACCGAGGTAAATTTTTTTTAGTATAAATTTTTTTCTGGAATTTTTTTTAAACTAAAAAATTCATACAAAATCTTAATGCAAAAAATATTTCTAATGATTTCACTTCATTAGGCTGATTATGCTTTAATATACGCATGTGCTTTGGAACTCACAAAAAAACGTCAAAGAATCGACGAAGTTATCGAAAACAAGAACACACTTTCAGTAAGAAATGAACAAAATGTTACTGACGCACAAAGTACTTTTCTTTCATCAAACTCTCTAAAAAACGTTATTGGACGTACAAATTCAGGTTTCAATAATGAAGAAGTTGTTTGTTCTAGCTAAATTGTTTATCCTAACGAAGTTTTTTCTTATTAAAACTACTTGATCTAAAGAAGTTGATTGATCTGTTGAAGTCGCCAATACTGACGAAGTTGTTTTTTTTTGTAATAACATTAAAAGTTATTGAAAATAACGACTGAATATTATCTAGGGTTACCATATGTCCAAATTTTACGAGGGAGAGTGCTGTGAAAAGTTCGATACTTATAGGTTTGGCACTGTATTTTCCTCCGTAGAACCCGGATATCTGGTGACCCTAATGTTAACGTTTTAATGAAAACATTCAACAAAACTAAACAGTAAATGGTGTTTGTTGTTTTTGCTAGCTTTATCTCTCTAGTTTTCTGGCATATCTTTTATTTTATTTTTTACAACTTTATTTTATTCATTTAACAATAATAGTTTCTATTTTGGCTCTTAAGAAGGAAAGAGATTTTATTTTAACTAAATTCTACCCCTACTAATTTTAATTAAACTTATATTAAGTTTTTAAATGATGAAATATTATTTTTATGATACAACTAATATGATGTTATATTAATACAAATATAAGCTTATGAGTCGTTATGTGTCCGTGTATTTTTTGCGTGGGAGGGGGGTTAGTAGATAAAGTTCTTCTTTTTTTAACAATACTACTGGGAGTGCCTGCTTTTTGTGTTACTTGCTAAGATTTTTCAGAACAGATGTTTCTTATTACTCTACAGTAATAAGAATAAAAGTATTTCATAATAAATCAATGAAGCAGCTGTGGTGCATTATGGTTAGAATACTGACTTCAGATCAAAATATCTGAGGTTCAATGCCCGATTTACCCATAAATTAACTTAGTTAAGAATAAGCGGCGTAAAACTTAATCAACTTCTATGTTGCTCTATGCTCTGCTTTGTTTAAAGATTTTTAGGTCAATTTAAGAACAAAGAAAATTTGATTTAGCAGCCTAACTATAATGGCATCTTGAATGTTGTGTTAAACGTCTGTTTATGCAATAATATATACAGGCCCATCTTTGCGTCATTCTGGCCCATAAGTAAAACTATGTCTATGGCCGCTCGAGTTGTGTAGATAATTATAATTTTAATAAAACCAAAGAATAAGCAAAGTTCAATCAGATCTTTTTATTTTACATTGATTTAAAACACCTCAGAGGTGTAGAATAAAATATTGAGATTTTTAACGGATCTAATATTTTCATATTGGTTACATTAAATTATTGAGTAAATAGATATCTTGAGGTGGTTCTTTAAATAATAAAGGTAAAAAAGTCAAAAAAATGGATTGGTTAAGTTCATTGTCAAAAAGATACGTCTGATTTCAAATCATCGTGGAACGATCATGAACATGAATTTTAAATCAACATTAAAGGTGTGATTGACCATTTTAACAAAATGATCAACCTCATCTTCCACTTTGATTTCTTTATTAAAAAAAATTTCAATTTGAAGAACGGCTTACAGACGTAATAGGACATTATTAAGACATGACATTCTTAGAAAATTCTTTTTTTTTTTCTTAGAAAATTATAATTCTTAGAAAATTTAAATGGAGATTTAATTTTTCTAAGACTTTTTTTGATTTAATAACCAAAACTAAGTTCAGATGATTTGATTTTCGTTATTTCATTATTTTACCAATTTCATTATTAAACCAATTTCATTGTTTTCTGATTTTGGAATTTTAAAACTGATTTTGGAATTTGAAAGCTGATTTTGAAATTTGAAAACTGATTTTGGAATTTGAAAACTGATTTTGTAATTTTAAAAATCAGATGCGTTGTCGTTTCTTTTTTGCTGTAATAACTATTTTCTAACTTGTTGTCATAAACCTACAATCAACCTCCCAACTATTTTCTAACTTGTTGTCATAAACCTACAATCAACCTCCCAACTATTTTCTAACTTGTTGTCATAAACCTACAATCAACCTCCCAACTATTTTCTAACTTGTTGTCATAAACCTACAATCAACCTCCCAACTATTTTCTAACTTGTTGTCATAAACCTACAATCAACCTCCCAACTATTTTCTAACTTGTTGTCATAAACCTACAATCAACCCAACTATTTTCTAACTTGTTGTCATAAAACTACAATCAACCTCTCAACTAGAGTAACTAACAGATCTGCTCTATTATCTTCAATATTATTACAACTGATATTTTTGATAACGACCTCCAAAAAGGCCGAATCTTCCAAAAATAAAATCCAATATATCAGACCATTTTCCTATTTTTTTAGCACCTAACGCAAAATCTACAAATGAAATAAATATAAATAAAATATTTAGAAAACGCATATTTAACCAAAATAATTTAGAACCGCCTATTAGTCTATCGTCTATTTAGAATCAATTAGGCCAGATCTCAAAAAAGCTGGTTAAAAAGGAAAAAAAAAGAAACAAGTATTTTCAATATATAAGTCGTTCCGTGAGGTTAGTACTAATTAAAAGACAAAGTCATTAGTTATAAATATTTTATTTTAGTTAACTTAATACAAAAAGTTTTTTTATAAAATTGTAAAATTTGCTTTAAAAATAAAGATCAGTTACGAATTACGCAACATTCTAGTTTCATTTACACTGTGTTCGCACGTATATAGTAATTTAACATTTAAATTCACCCATAAGTATCAACTCCTTAAGTGACAACTCCACTTTTGAGCCATGTTTTATATGACAGTTCCAAAATGTTGCTATTGAGACATCTTGAAAAACGAAAAGTAAAATTATTTAATTATGAACTACATTTGTACAATTTTATCGATTAATTATAATCGATGCCAAAATGCATTATAAAGAATATTAAAAATGGAAAAGAACGGAAAAACGCTTTCTCCTACACAGCGAGATGAATAACTTAAAAAAAAATAACATTGGTTGCCACACCACTATTACCATTTTCTAAAATTCCTAATTCGTTTCTAATTTTGTTTTATATTTTAAACTGAATGATTGGTTACTTTTTATGGTATTGAAAATGGCTAATACGTTAAAAAATTATTTTCATTAAAAAAAGTTACTAGCTTCATAATTAAATTAAGAAAAAATTACATATAAATTAAAACACAAACATTGTTTAACTACTTCTTTGACATTATTATTAAATGGAGACGATGTGCGCTATGAGGTGGAATGCATATTATTTTAATATCTATTTCTATTGCAAATTCAATTGCTTTAATGGTCACATGACTTTTGTGATCATTCGAAAACAACAATACCTTAAAAAGTCAATAAAGATCTCATGATAAATATATTTAAAATATTTAATCAAGTTTATTGTTTTAATATCATTTGTGAGAAATGAGTTCCACATTGTGGTCCTCTTTGAGGATTTGGATTGTCTCAAAAACATTTTTGGAATAAAGTAGTTCTGCATAGTTCTGTAATTATGGAATATTTTTGGAACCAAATTATTTTTTAATTTAAGCATAAACTAAAGGATGCTATAGATGTTTGGGTCATAAATATTAGGAACTCTCAGTTCTTTCATTATTTGTTTAGCACTAGCACATCCATTGTGAATATGCGGCATGCTTGCTTTATTATATATTATAACTTGCTACATTATAACAGGTTTGTTTTATGTTTTACATCAGTGTCACATTTACAATTAAAATAAATTTAAATGTTAACTGTATACTAATAATGCCTCTTTTAAAGCTAATATCTAAAGCTTTGTAGCCCATTTTGAGCACAATTTTTTTTTCTTTCAAACGGTGCTCTGTAGCTTAAAATTTGTGCGATACAAGCAGAGGTGTTAGTCTTTGGCCTTGGTCTTGGCCTCGACCTTGCCTTAAGACTAAAAATTAGGGCTTTGGCCTTGAAATTGTTGGCCTTGGCTTTGAAACTATTGGTCATGGCCTTGAAAAATTTGGCCTTGACCTTGAAAATTTTAACCTTGGTCTTAATTTTTTTGGTCTTGGCCTTCAAAAAAAACGCATAAAAGTAAAGAAATAAAACTTTTTATTCTTTATTTTTATATATATATTTTTTCGGCTTTCATATATATATATATACAAGTATATTTTCTTATTGACGTCGTTGAATTCTGAGCATGAGCTTGGTTTATTTTCACAATATGTGGTTTTATTGTCATAGCAGTTTTTACCTACAGATTTTTTATATTTGGCCTTAACGTAAGGCAAAAATTAAAGTTTTTGGGTCTTGAAAATGTTTGCGTAGGCCTTAGCTTTGAAACTCTTATTCTTGGCCTTGACCTTAAAACTCTACGCCTTGGTCTTGGCCTTGTAATATGTGGACTTGGCCTTAGCCTTAGCCTTGGCCTTAGCCTTGCCTTGCTACTTTGGGCCTTGTTAACAAATCTGAATTCAACTATTTTTTCTTAAAGTACTTATCAAAACTGTTCGCAAGCAAAATTGCGAACAGTTTTGATAAGTACTTTACGGAAATTGGTTCAACTCTTTCTAATAAAGTTTCGATAACTGAAATTTCATTTAATGACCTTTTAAAGCCCTTAAATAGTTTATATTAAAAGGATGAATTATCATCTGATTTATCTCCTGATGAGTTTGAGAAAACATTTAAATCTCTTAAGTAAAATAAATCAACTGGGCAGGCGGAATAAATAATAATAAATTATTATGAAAGCATAAAAGATATTCTTTTTAAAGTATCTTTAGATCAAGAAATATTTGTGAAATGTTTCGCAGCCGAAATGTTTCGCAGCCGTGTATATGATAGTGAAATAAGTTGTGATAAGCGCCCCACGCTTTTATTTGCAGTGGATAGATTCACGGATTTCACCTGAAATCATAGAAAGTTTTTATTTTCTATTTTAAAGCGCAAAAGTGTGTTTAAAAAAAATATATATATATTTATTTTTTTATCTTTTTTTAATTGCACTTCTTTTTTATCTTTTTTTAATTGCACTTCTTTCTTTAATTGCATATCTTTTTTTAAGTGCACTTTCTAAATGTAAATAAATGCGTGTCCTTTTCAAAAAAAGATTTTTAAAAAGTATTTTATTTTCTACTTTTTAGTCTCAAAATTTTTTAAATCGATTTTTTGACCTATTAATTTATTTTTAGTTAATTAAACTTAATTGTCAATAATTTAAATGTGATAGTGGTAAAAACTCTGAAAATTAATCTTAACGATTTTGAAATTTAAAGATTTTCTTTGGAAGGTTTTGAAATATTTGTGCGGTTTTCATGATAATCAGGAGTGATGGCTTTTTCTTCTTGCTAATATTTTTTTGTGAGTATAGAATCGCCATTATTGGAAAGATCTATTGTGCAGTAGACATTATTGAAATAGACAATGTTTTCCTTTCTAACTTACTGATATTGCATTATTATTATGATATTCACAAATGTGTCCTTATCATGCATGTCTACTAAATTTTCCTAATTGTGCTGTATGTGGTACGAACTTTGGTTCAGCTGAGTTTAACAGATATTTGAATTTCAATGTTGACTTGAAATTTGATTTTGTATTTTGTTTAATTCATGTATATTGAGTATGCGTCTTTGCTAAATATGTGTCTTGGATATTTAAATACAAAATATCTTAAAATCATGATTAGACACAATTTTTAGCAAATTACATCAAAAAAAATTTATACGTAATTTTTTAAGTTGTTTAAGGAGCACTAATTTGAGTTGTAATCTATAGACCCACATTACCCCGTTTAGTAGGGTAATGTGGGTCAAAGTTACATTTTTATCTTTTTTCAATTATATGTACCAACTTATAGTAAAATACGACTGAAGTCATTGAGCATATATGATGTTTAAATTATTTGATCAAAAGTTTAAACATAATAAAAGTTTAAACATAATAAAAGTTTAAACATAATAGTGCTTAAATATTCTAAGCGCAAAAAACTTAACTCATTCAAAGTTTTTTTTTTTTACAAATTTTATTAATATATAGAATAAATCCTTTTATAATTCTTCAAATTGAATATGTAATATTCAAAATTAAAAGTCGAAGTACTTTTAAATTTGAATATAACATATTCGATTTGGAAATTACTATACTGTTTAAGGAAGAATTTAAAGCGAAAGCTTTATTGAAAATTATCCAAATTTTTTGTGTTATATATTAGAGATACATTATCCTACAAAAACGACATTATAATATAATAATAAATATTCAATGTGCAATCCTTTAAAATTTCTAAGCTGTGTTATCAACTATTTTGAATTGAAAGCATAATATCATTAAACTTTTAATGATCATTTAGAAGAATCCATTGCAACATGACTCCAGAAAAATAAATCCAGAAACATAGTCAGATATCTAATTTATTCCAATTTTCATTTTAAAGGTATTTATTGTTGTATAAGCATTAGATTCATAGCGGAACAACACACATTGACATATAGACCCACATTTCCCACCCAAAAATGTTGCTTATTTCAAAAAAACTATTCATCATTCCGTCTATTATGTTTAAACTAATTGAAACTAATTATTTGGTAATTTTTAAGGTAAAATATTTTTTATGTGTTACTCCCCATTTTCAACACCTATTTTCTAAAGTTTTTTGATAAAAAATCTCGCTTTAAATGTATGCACTATTTTGAATTAAAAAATATACTTAAAAATTTACCTAGTAAGCTAATAATTAAAGCTTTGAAAGCTGTTTTAACCACCTATAACATACAGGAAAAAAATCTTCGACCTAAAACCTTTCTTTTGAAAAACTGGTTGTTGATTGGACCCACATTACCCCTTAAACCAACATAACCCCACTCTACTCTATCTGTGGTGATGTCAATGATAAGGTTATATGTGTTTTAAAATATATTATAAATTGTTAAGCTTTGGCCTTTCAAATTCATTTTCTTTTTTTTTTGCATAAACTACAAAGGAGACAACTGTCCTTTTCATAACCTATGCAACACTGTTTTTATTCACAATAGAAAGAGCACAATAAAGTAAATACACAGAAACACATTACAAAGAGTAAACCAATACAAAGAGTATTAGGTAATTACACTATACACAGAGCAAATAAAAGTAAAAAAGTATTAACTCCCATTCTCAAAATGTCGTTTTACCTTTATAGAAATATAAACATTATAAATTACATTAAACATATATTATAAAGAAAGTTAATTTTATCAAAACCAAAAAAATGACTACTAACATTAAACCTTTGACCTTACTTACTAGACCTAAACCAAAGCGGAAATTAAAAAGCATTGCCTAAAACAGATTTGAGGATAACTGAGGTTCAAATATTTATATAATATAATATAGCATATAAATATTTTATATAAATTTTAAATATAATTTATATGGTATAATATGCTAAATACATAAATGTATAAAATAAAGTTTTATGAAAATGATGCTATTTGTGAACACACAAGAATGATATAGAGGTATAGATAGTAATTATTGTAATAATAACAATAATGTTATAGTAATAATATTCTATAATTAAAATGATGGGCCGCGTTTAAGATGTTGCTTTTAAGACAATTTTGCTGCTTTTTCTTTTCTGGATAATTTGCATATTTTCTGCATAATTTGCATATTTTCTGCATAATTTAATAAAAAAAAATTTTTTATAACTGAACTACATTTTCTTTTATGAATTCAGCTAGTCCATGTTTGTTTGGTTCGCAACATCTTTGATCTTTTTTTTCTCGTTCCAGTCTTTTTAATCTTTCTTCTCTGATTTCTTGTTCTCTTCTTTCAGTTTCGGCAATATCTTCGACGACGCGCATGTTTATCATTCCATTATTCATGTTACGTTTATTGGCTTCAAAATCTGGTTGGCTATTTTCTGCATTAATGTTTTTCGCATCAGAAAATAAATTGTTTGCACTCCCAAATTTATTTTTAATGAGATTAATATCAGTGAAAGGGACATTACTTGAGGGGGCATTAATGTCATTTTTGTTTTCAAGATTAGAATTTCTTGTTAAAACATCTTGTGAAGTCAAATCATATTGATTGAAAACACCTGCGTGATAAGATTTAGGACGGACATACTTTCTCATCTTTGCATCGTTTTGCCTTTTAATCAAATTGTTTTCAGTTTGCAATGGAGTTTGAAACAATTTGGCAACGTCTTTTACACGTTGCGCGCTCGTTACTACTTCCTTGTCTAGACTAAATTTGTCTAGACTATCGGTTGAATTATACTTTTTGGAGTTTTCTAAACTAATATCTATACTTTTTCTTTGTCTAGTTGTAGAAGAAAAATTAAAAGTTTCTTCAAAACTGTTACGATAATCTTTTTGACTCTTTATCAAGTCTGAATAATATTTTAAGTTTGATTCATTTTGCACGTGCTGTGACTCTTCTTTTTGCAGGTGCTGTGACTCACTTTTTTTGTTGCTTGAAGAATCAATTGAATCATTGGATTCGTTGGCAACATTTTTAACTATTTTACTTAGAAAAGGATTTTCAACTAATTTATTTTCATTTTGAAAGATCTCTTCTAACCAGCTCTTTCTTTTTTCGATGACAATATTATCTTCAATCACGTGTTCACTTTTTGATCTCTGGTATTTATAGTTCATCCTTTCAACTGGTGGAGCTTTTTGAGAGCTTGTAGGTGCAGGTAACATAGGTGAACCCACTATTTTGAAATCTAATTTGTATTAAAGCATAGATTAAATTTTAAAAATTGTCTAATACCATGGGCGCCCGCAGTAAAGTTTAGAATAACACACTGCAACCTTGCTAACCGTTGATTGGCCAAAAAAAATTAAAACTTAAAGAAATATGCAGAGAAAATGCAGAGAATTATTTTCTTTATTGTATTTAAATACAACGCAAGAAAAAACGGAGAAAATTATTTTTAACGCGGACAAAACAAAGGAAAAAACGAAGAAAATTATTTTTAACGAAATAAAAAAACTTTTTCCAAATTTTTTTTGACTTTTTGGAAAATTTCTGCAAACGCCCATGGTATAATAAGAAAATATGCATATTTTGGGTTACTTAGCATAAATAATATTTATATGTTATTTATATAATTAGCATAATTAATGTTTCTATATGTGAAAGGTTTTTTCTTAACTCATCGCTAAAAAATGTCAACTATGGTCAACTTAAATGTTATTATGGTCAACTTAATTTCTACTTTAAGTGAGCCTTGCTGTTGTTTCGTTAAGGATTTTAAGCAAGAATATTTAAACTATTAAATAATGTTAAAAATACCTGTCGAAAGTTTTTGTAATAAATCTTTATTTTTGTTGGCAATAACTTCTTCAGCAACCAGACTTTCGAGCCATGCACTTTCTTCTTGAAACGAAACTTGAGAAGGATCGTTGCGATTAACTAAACCTAAAACTTTTTTACTTGTCTCAACTTTATTTACATTGTCTTTGTTTTTATTAAGGTCACACGATTGATTGTTTTCAGAATTAACTGCAGGTCGACATGAAACCATCTCATGGTCCAGTTGTTTTTGAAACCTCTTAAAAGCTTGGTAGTTTGAATGGTTAGAAGTGTTGGTTTTCTTTGATTCTCTTATATAATCGGAGTTTTCCCCTATTTCAAAGTAAATTAAAAAAAAATGCTTTATTTAAAAAAATTATTATTTCTGACGTGCTTAGTAAAAAAGTTGCACCTGAAAAAAGAAAAAAAGTTGCGCAAGCTCACTTCATAATGGTACGTTAAAAGGTTTGAAAACGAGTGTTAAGTATTTTATTATTGATACACAATTATTACCTAAAAATAAAAATAAAGATTAATAAGCGGTTTTAAACGATTATTATATTAAATAGTTTAAAATATATAAATTAGTTTAATTAGAATACAAAGCTTGCAAATTTTTTTTTTTCAGATACAGCTTTTCTTGAAAAGCAGGGCAGATTTTACATTTTTATACTCACTTTAGCATAAATTATTATACTAACTACAGATTTGTTAACTGTTAGCTTTTTAAACTAGATGTTTATATCAGGTTTCCTGATATAAACATCTATAAACCTTGTAATATTAAAAAAAAGCATTGCTAAAGCGCTTGCTATGATCTTAGAACCCAAAGTCTTTATCTAAGTTTTATTCATACAAGTACATAGGAAGTTTCCAATTATAACAAATGTTGTAAATAAGTTCTACAGTTTTAAACGACTATTACGCTTAATTGAATTAATATAATTAAGAGATATTTAATGTAGAATACACAACAAGTTATGATATCACAGTTAGGTATGATTAGAGTTAATAATTAATATAGTATTATATATAAAAAATAAGAAATACTTTTTAATTAGAAAGTGCCAATTATTAAAAACCATATTTTATGTTTAACGTTGCACCTATTTAATTTCTATATTATTAAGTAAGATTTGGAATAGACACTAGATTATCGGTAGCGTGTAAGTCGATACCGAGAAGAATGGTCTCGTATCGTGTATCGCTTGTATACTAATGTCAAAGCCATCAGTACTGGTGCGATACCAAACAATACCGATAATAAAAAAGAATCGTATGGTATCGAATGGTTGCTTCGTCACGATAAGAAAAAATATTAAATAAGATTGCTTTTTAGATGTTTAGTTGATAATTTTTAAATAATCATGTTATAAGAGGCAAAATAAATCTTGGTTAGTTTACTTTTACTAACCAAGATTTATTTTGATTTAGTTTAGTTGTTGAATGTTGAACACAGAACGAACGATTATACCAGACGAGAAATACGATACGACGCTTGAATTAAAGCAGCGATATCAGATGAGAAATTAAGATACAGATACCACACAATAAATTAAATAAAAATTGCGATATTGAAAACATTAAATTATAAATATGATTAAATACGATACCGCATTATCTTTAAGAATTTTTATTATACTAACAAAGTCAGTTATATAGATAAGAGTGGGGAAAGGTGGAACACGGAAAAAGTGAGACATCTAAAAAATTCCAATAAGGAGAGGTCTCTAACCAATGTTGTGATATTTTTCCTTTATGTTGCAAACATCGCTTTGTCTTGTTTTTTAGGGGTAATTTTCAAAAATAATATTTTTGAAAATTACCCCTAAAAAACAACTTTTGAGGTGTGAAGTAGGAAATAGAAAATGAATTGATCTCCTAATTTTCTCATATCACTTTTGTGTAGTTAATTTACACAAAAGTGATATGAGATTTTGCACTTATTTTCATCATAATGTTGTTAACTACACGTCTTACATTACCCCATGGCTGTCCAACTTTACCCCAACGGCATGATTCATCTAAAATCAAAAACATATATACTTTTTTGTAACCTGCATTCAATCTTAGGGGGTGGAATCAGCGTCCAAAATGATGCTTTTTTTTTTAAAACTTGTATGATGCAGTACATAAATTATATTTAAAAAAATTAATTAAATTAATTAAAAAGATATTAATTAAGACATTATTGTAGAAATGTTTTAAAATGTCCTACTTTTGCCCACTTTTCCCTACATCTCAGCTATTATATAAATTTACTATTTCAATTATAAAAATTTAAATTCCCGTGAAGACCCAAGTCACAATGCCCAATGATACTATCGATACCAAACAATACCAATATAACCGACATATTCGGTAATAGTATTACGTGATCTCAATATCCATATTTTAAGGTAGCCTACCAATACCAGACGATAAACCGACACTCGATACAGATTACACTATGTAACAAATTTTCACTTTTGTTCTGTTCCTGGGTTGAAAGTGTGCTTTCCTAATCCGTTAGATCTAGAACAGAAACGAAATCTCTGTTATTCCAGAAAAACTTTGCTTCGTGACTAGGACAATGAAATTTGGAAAATTGCGTGTTTTTGAGAAAATTCTTGATTTGTTTTCAATGCCGAGCTTCCTTCTATAACTGCTAGAGTTGTCCAGATTTTTCTACAATTCTGCTAAACACTTTAGAACGTTCAAGAAACTTCCAGAACTTTCGAAAAAACTCTTAGAAGTTTCTAGAATGTTCTTGAACGTTACAAAAGTAGCTGTACAAGTATAAAAGCACAGGTGTTTTGAACCAAGATTCTAATTCGTGTTATTACAGATTGAAAGAATAACGATTCGTAGTTTAAAGGAAGTTATTTATTTGATATAGCATCAAGAGGTTGCTTGCATCCAGCTGATTCATTCTGCTACGTGTGCGGACAATTCATAAAGAAAAGAACAAAAAAGTATTCCGCAGAAGCAAGTTGTATAATGTGCGAGGCTTACAAGGCATACAACAAAGTGCTGGTCGGAGACCAAGACAAATCTTGGGCACCGCATTTCGCATGCGAATATTGAAAGAAAACATTTGAAGGTAAACTGAACAGTTGCTTCTTGCTTAGATGTGTTTTAATTTATTTTCTTAAAATTTCTTTCTTAAAATTTCGATGCTTTAGATCTAGTTTATTTCAAGAAGTTGTAATTTACAAAGTTTTTTCATATGTGTACTGTAGGCAAATACATTCCATCTTGAAATTGTTCCTAATTATGAAATTTCCTGTCTTCAAACTATTATAACTCTTGTATATTATTGTGTGCTATGTTACAAGTTGGTACAGAGGAGAGAAGCGAGCCATGAAGTTTGCTATCCCGCGAATTTGGCAAGAGCCGACGGACCACTCAAGCAACTGCTACTTCTGCATGGTAAACCCAAATTATAGTCGCACAGACAAAAATGCTACTCAGATCGTTGATCCCTTCTTCCATTGCTCCAGTACCACACAGCCTCGAGCTGCTTGTTCTGACTCCTTCAAGACGGCATCGGCCATCTTTAGGAGACAGCAGCAAGTCGGATAGCGAGGCAGATACTGGAGATATGGACTACGATTCCGCAGATAAAAATGGGGATAGAAACCATACTTCCCTAACCAGAAAAACGTAAACAATTTAATTAGGGACTCGGTTAACGAAATCAAATGCTGACCTCTGATATCAAGGCTTAAACAGTGGAGCTTGATTGATGATAACGTACAAGTCACGCATCAGAGGATTCGGGATCAAAGGTTTTCCAGTTTCTTCAGTCAGTGTGATGGACTGAGCTTCTGCAACAGTGTTACTGGTCTATTTCTAGGCTATAGGTATTGCATGTAATCCTATTGAATGAAACCTATTCATAGACAATTAATCCTCAAAGCCATGTTGCGTTGCAATGGAAAGAACTACCCGTCTCTCCCGATAGCCCGCTCTGTGCACCTCAAAGAGGTCTTTTTGAGTGTCAAAATGTTGCTGAGTGCATTAAAGTATGACGACTACGGATTGAAGGTCATCAGTGACTTCAAAATAGTATCATTCCTCATGGGCTTTCAAGGAAGTTTCACAAAATTTTCTTGTTTCCTCTGTCTTTGAGATTTTTGCACGAAGGATTGGCCTCAACTGACTGATTTTTCTGTTGGTAAGAGCACTGTGATGTGGTAGCTGCTGATAGAACTACATAAAGTGCTAATGCCACCACTGCATTTTTTCACTGCTCTTGAAAAGGAGTCAGTAGCATTTCAATACCTCCTAGATCTTTTTCCAAAACTGTCTGAGTTTAAGGTCAGAGCTGGCATATTTGTCAGACATCACATCCAGAAAATCATTGAATGCGAGGATTTCGCAAAGCTATTGAACAGGACGGAGAGAGCGACTTGAAACATTGCAGTTGTTTAGAGTTTCCTAGGTAATCACAAAGCTGAAACTATGTGGAGTTGGTGCAGGCTCTCATAAAGAATTACGGCAAAAGGGGATGCAGAACGTCTCTGAAAGTCCAATCCTTGATTCGCATCTCGACAAATTCAAGGAGAACATAGGCGCTTACTCCGAGGAGCAAGACAAGCGCTTTCATCAAGATATATTGGACTTTGAACATCGTTACCAATGGCAGTACGACGAAAACATGATGGGGGACTACATTTGGGAACTACTTTGAGAGAGTGATTCACAGTACAATCGTAAATCTAGAAAATCTAAACATTTTTGAACATTGTTGAGTGGTTTCCGAATGTGTTTTTCTATTCCTTGAGCAATTTTTGTTTTTACCTGATTATAATGACGAAAATGAAAAAAAACCGTTCTATTTTCACAAAAAAACGAGTTTTTTTTGTGTTGTTGTCGAGTAAGCAAAGTTTGTGCTTAATGAAGTTATTTTTTCACATACTTTAGACATAAGCAATTGAGATATAACACTTAGAAGCCAGGAACAAAAATTGTATTACATAGTGTTATTTAATTTCTAATTTTGACTAGAAAAAAATTTATTCACTCAGTGGAAAACGCAAGAATATTTCATGAAATCACGTGGTTTACATTTTAATTAATTTTAATAATTTTTGTTATAAATTTTGTAATTAATATTATTGAGAAGCGTTATCCAACAAAAATTTTTAGCTAAAACTTGTAAATATTAAAGTTTTTTTTAAGAAAAAAAACACCATTAAAATCTTAATGTATTGTGTTTGCTGCAAAAAAAACACCATTAAAAACGCGGGAAAGAGATTCTAAAACGGTCAACGATGTAAGTGAACCTCTATTTTTTTTTTTTACCATTATACATACAGCGGTGGCCAAAAATTAAAGACCACTCATTTTTTAGTTGGTTTTTTAATCTTTAAATTAAAATTAAGAAGATTCTAATTGACATATTAAATTTTTTTTTTTAATATCTTGTTATTTAAAACATCCGGATTAAAGTGGTATAATTTTTTTAATCTAATTCTAATTAAATAGCGTTTAACTTATTAAAAAACTGATGAGTACTTATAAATCTTCTTTAAATAAATTGGACAAAATTTAACGACCACTTTCAAATCTTTAATTTGCACTTATTAAAAATAATAATCCATTATTTTTTTTAACTGTCTTAATTGCTTATTACGTTGGCTATAAAATAAAATGTCGAAACCTGAGTTTCGATATCAAATAAACATTTATTTTTTTAATTGCAATAAGGATATAAAAATATTGCAAAAATGCGTGCAAAGATCGAAGAAAAAGACAGATACGCGGCTCTTGTATTAAAAGAAGAAGGCTATAGCATCAGACAAATAGCAGAAAAGCTCGGAAGGTCTCACTCTTGCATTATTAACATAATTCAACGATACAAAGAGACCCGGTCAATTAATGATTGTCATAGGACTGGACGCAATAAAATTTCAAATGACCGTGATGTTCGCTCGTTAGTGAGATTATTGAAAGAAAACAGACAAGCATCATCTACAGACTTGTCTACGAAATGGACCCTGTCAAATGGTCTGAAAGCAAGCCCTAGAACTGTGCGAAGGGTCCTCCACAATTTAAATTATTTATGGCGTGCTGCTGCAAAAAAACACGCTTAAATAAAAAACAAAAATTTGCCAGGAAAGAGTGGTGCAAACTACATAAAAATTGGTCAACAGATCAGTGGAGCCGTGTGGTCTTTAGTGATGAAATGAACGTTGAGGTAGACAACAGAAAAGGTCGCGTAATGTTGCGTAGACTTCCAAGCGAACGGTTCGATGAATCATGCATTTTGAAACGAACAAAACAAGGCAGTGGTTCAATAGGCATTTGGGCCTGTATGAGTGCCTGTGGAGTTGGCGTTTTTCATTTATTCGATGGTAGATTCGATGGTAGACAAAGAAAGGTACATCGAAATTTTGGAAAACTCGCTTATTCCTAGCATTGATTTATGGCAGTTGCAAGATGGATTTATTCTCCAGCAAGATAATGCGCTGTGTCATAAAGCGCATGTTGTTAGCGATTGGTTCAATTCTAATAAAATTCAAGTGCTTCCATGGCCTGCCAATAGTCCTGACTTGAATCCAATAGAGAATTTATGGTCGTGGCTTGATCACAAGCTTGGTAAAGAACAACTTTACAATTTGGAAGATTTGAAATCTTCTATCTCTCTATCTCTTGAAATCTTCTATCTCTCTATCTATCATTTGAAAAATGTGCCTGATGAAGTAATCAAAACTTTAATGAGTTCAATGCCAGAACGAGTACAAGAGTGCTTGAAAACAAATGGAGGAACAACACGTTTCTAAATTATTTTTTTATTGCTTTTTGAAATATTTTTGAAACTGGTCTTAAAATTTTGTCCAATTTTTTTCCCATTTATATTTTTTACTAGTCAGTTTTTTAATTTTTTAACATTATTTTGTAAGAAAATTATAAATTATTTTATAATAAATATAAAATACAATAAAAATTCTTTCTAAAAATGTTTTTCTTTTTTTGATACCTTTTTCCAAAATAAAATTATACTAAGGTTAAAAATAAATTTTGAAAAAAAAAAGAGTGGTCTTTAATTTTTGGCCACCGCTGTAGATTTCATATGAAACTTTACTCAGCTACTGTTTGGTTCTAGGAAAAAATCCCCTCCCTCTGCCGAAAAAATTCCCTCAAAAATTTTTTTTTTTAAATAATTTTTTGAAACTGATGATTGCCTGCCAAAACCAAAACCCTCAGTCAATGTAGCGGCACTCCTTGCATGTTCAACATATTTGTCAGTCTATGCATGTACACTCCTTGTATGTTTTACTTATTTATTAGTCAACGTATGTACACTCCTTGAATGTTCTACCTATTTGTCAGTCAATTTATGTACACTCCTTGTATGTTCTACCTATATGTTAGTCAATAAATGTACACTTTTTGTATCTTCGACTTATTTTTCAGTCGGTTTATAAAATATAAGGAGTTAAGGTTTTGCTTATAGCATAATATATACGTATAAAATATTTGTATTATAAACCATATACAGACATATCATTTGTTTTATGCGCTGTTAAAAATATCCTGTGGGATTTTTTCCTGCTACTCTACTGTTTAAAGGCATGGTAAAAATGCTAGTATAAAGAGGTTAAAGAGGCCATTACCCCTTTATTACATAATTCATCAGATTATAGTGGTGTGTAGAACGAATAAAGAACAAATAAGTTGTAAATTTTGTTAATAATACAATTTTATTGGTAATAACTTATAATTTTATTAAAAGTTTTTGTATGTATTTGGAATAAAATTGTAAAGTAATGTAATATTTTGCTACTTAATTTTTTAACTGACATGTAGCTACACATATGACACATATGACACATATGACACATATGACACATATGACACATATGACACATATACATGTAATCTACACATATGTAATCTACACATATGTAATCTACACATATGTAATCTACACATATGTAATCTACACATATGTAATCTACACATATGTAATCTACACATATGTAATCTACACATATGTAATCTACACATATGTAATCTACACATATGTAATCTACACATATGTAATCTACACATATGTAATCTACACATATGTAATCTACACATATGTAATCTACACATATGTAATCTACACATATGTAATCATATAAGAATAAGTATACGTATATAAACACATTCGTATAACTTTACATACAAAAACACAGAGGCAATTCTACGAATAAAATGAGGGGGTGGAGTGAATCCTGGTTCAGTTCCTTAAAAAAAAAAGGTTCTTAAAACTAAAATTCACCCTACTGAAATGTGTCAAATACAAATATCTCTCAAAAAATAGACTAAAACGTGAAAATTACCTTCTTTGGATGATCCCCCCCCCCCACTCACACACACACACACACTCATACCCTTTCGTAAAATTACCTTTGTGTAAACTCATTTTATTCGTAGAATCGTCTCTGTGTTAAACAAGTCATTGGATTTGTTTTTATAATACTTGTTCTTATTTAGTATGGCTTCAATGCTATAAGTATTAAAGCCGCGGTTTTTCCTCTAGAAATATTAATTAACCTACTCCATGATAATTCTATTTTCTGTACCAATAATGTACTGTTTATTGCAACCGGAAACTTGAAAATAGCATTTTTAGACATTCTTGTTCGCAGTTGAAAAAATCTGCTAATAGTACACAAAGTTATCTCGCAGTAATTAATCTCCTTAAAAATAAAACACCTTATATCTGCCAAAATTCTCTGTTAATGAGCAAACAGAGTATTAATAGACTCTCCCTTTTGATATCTTTAAGAATCAGGTCATCAAACTTTCTCAGGATATCTTTATAAGTCGGCACAATATTTTTTTAGATAATTTTTATTTATTATATATATTGACACTATAATATTGATGCTAGCAGTTTCTTTATGTGTTCTTGTTTTAAGTGTGTATACATGATTCTGATATAGGGAAAAGTCGGGTAGCCGAACACTTAAGGAAAAAATAAACTATACACATGTACTAACAGAAAACAAAGTGTCAAAAGACTTTTTTAAAAGTATAAACGTTTATCTATCAAATTAGAAACAAAAAATGATTATTGTGTACCTCAATAATATACAAAACATAAAAGAAAAAATGATAAAAAAAAGGCATGTTTCAAAATTAGAGGGTAACCCCGGATACAAAGTTTAACCATGATTTTACTACTTTTTTACCCGTGTGATACAAATACAATATATAATTAGATAGCATTGGACTGTTCTCTACACATTAAAAAAAATCGCCTTCAAAAATTCCCTCTGATATATAAGGAATGGAAATAAAAGTGTCATCATTTAGAAATATGAAAAAAATGATACCACTCAATCATATCTCATTCACAAATACTAATTTTAAAACCAGTGGATTAAATCATTAAATGAATTCTTATCTTTAATAAATATTGTAAATGAAAATGTATCTTTAACCAATACAAAGTTATTAGCTCACATAAAAATTAGGTATATTAATTTGTGAATCAAATATGATGATACCACGTTCTTCTAGTGGTGGGAAACAATATCTTGCACTCACAATCGCTTCGGCATAATATGATATATATTTTGCATATGCCATATTTTCACTCAAATAATGTTTTAATAGTATTTAAAATTACATAGCTTCTTTAGTTTAAGCTTTACATCAAGTGTCCGAAGTTACCCTCCGTCCGGGGCTACCCGACTTTCCCTTAATTGGCCGCAGGGGTGAATCCAGCATTTTTTGGAGTTTGAGAGCAAAAACTTCCAGACATGGAGCGAACTCCAAACATTTATATACTTATACTTATGTCAAGTAAAGATGGCTTGCAAAAAAATTGCGATGATTGGAGCCAAAAATTGCGATGATTGGAACCAAAAATTATTTTACATCTTATTTTATTAGTATTTTTATTTAGTAAACTATACTTTTATTCTTAATACTTTAAAGATTGTTGTATATAATATTAAAAAGTAAAGTAATATTAAATTTATAAATACCTTACCTTAAAAGTTAATATAAAAAAGACGCATACATTGAAAAACATACCTTTTAATTGTACAGTTTGTGTACTTAAAATATTTTTCTTCTATAAAAGATTTTAAACCTCATATTTGAACAAACGTAAGTTTGTAAAACTTTTGTTTTGGCTTATTTGATTTTTCATTTAACTTTTTCAAACTTATGAAAAGTTATGCTTTTTCAAAACTAAAAATTTCATTATCCATTCAAATAAATTAAATTTATTTAAATAAACAAAATACTCACATCCTAATTTAAAACGAAACATTTAAAAGAAAACATAAATAATTACACAAATAATTATTTGTTTGTGTCTGAGTTAAAATTAGCACATGAGTATTTAGTTCCGTTGACGTTGATTGGCTGCTTTTTAACACAGCTACGTAACTATATTGATATAAATAAAACATTTGATTATTTAAATATATTTAAATGTAATATAAAATATAAAATTATAAAATAATAATATTACAGTATATAGCAAAACTATAGCATTACTATTTCATTATTTCAATTTAAAGAATTTGTCAGTTTTGAGGAACTTTAATTACTTTCGAAAACAAAATTTATTTAAGAAAATTGAATAAACATTTAGTAAACACTCGACGTCTAAAAAACGTTTAAAACAGGAAGACGTTTATAACTTTTAGACGCAAACCTGTCAAAAACGTTTCAAGACATCATATGTTTAAAGAAATAAAATATGTATATGTATGAAATTATTTACAACAATATTTTGTAACAACGGTTTGTCAGCCGTTATATACACCAAAACATGTGTCAAAACATAAATAAATATTTAAAAAGTATATATATATATATATATATATATATATATATATATATATATATATATATATATATATATATATATATATATATATATACATATATATATATATATATATGTGTGTGTGTGTGTGTGTGTGTGTGTGTGTGTGTGTGTGTGTGTGTGTGTGTGTGTGTGTGTGTGTGTATATATATATATAACAGTTTTTAAAAGCGTTATAACTTATTGTTCAAACTAGGTTATTAATTAATACTAAGTATAGGAAAGTAAATGGATAAAAGTTAGAAATAAAAACTAGACACATATCTAAAAATGAAGGTGTTTTTGTTTACCCTGTTATAAGAAATATTGGCTTCCTCTCTAGTTTTCTGCAACTTATGCAAATTAAGTAAATAAAGTATTAAGAAACAGCAACTTATTGTCGGCTTCAAGATTTTAAAAGCACTTGAAATTTCGGTAATTTTTTGTTATAAGATAATAAAAAGAAAATAAAAAGTTATAATACTATAAGTTATAACATTATTAAGTTTTCACCTGTATAAAAAAATGTTTTTGAACTGCCATCTTTAGTTTCGTTTTGCAGTGTTCCGCTTATTTCCTAAATAAATGGAACATAAAATTATTTTAAACAAATTTAGAGTAAATAACTATCAAAAAAGTTTTGAAGAAAAATCCAAACTATTAATATTGTCTCAAAGCTGTATTATCTTTATAAATTATTACAAATATATTCATTATTGATATTTCATTTTGGTGTCGAAGGCACAAGAACTCAATAAATTACATTTTAAGAGCAATTTGTCTTTTTGCTTGTTTATTCCATTGAAAAAATATGCTTGCTTATTTCATTAAAAACATTTTAATAGAAAATCTCTTATAAATTTTTAAAAATTTAGTGAATAATTTATAATAAAAAAAAAGGAAAAACACGCGTTTTCTCTAATTTAAGAAATTAAACGTAATTCCCTTTATTTTTATTTTTTTATTTCTTCACCAAAATGATATATTATTTATATACTTTTTAAATAAATTTCTCGTTTCTTTTCACACTTATGTACATATTTAATGCCAAATTTGTATGTAGTAAATAAAGCATTTAAACCACAGGTAAAATTAAAGTCACATGTATATAAAAATGTTAGTTTAGTATTTTTATTTAACCACTAATGTTGTTTTAATGTTTATTTAATTATTAGTTTGTACAATTGTCAAAATAATTTTAATGAAACAAAAGCATGAATATAGCTAGTAATGATCCTGAATTTGATAAGTTCTGTCCCGTCGTTAATGTTCAAAAAAGTTAATTACTTGCTTTCCAGCCATCTGTGGTTACGTTTCCGAATTTCTTTTTAATCTTGTTGTCTTAAAATATCTTTTACTTCTATATCTGTATACATATATATATATATATATATATATATATATATATATATATATATATTTATATATATATATATATATATATATATATATATATATATATATATATATTTCAGAGAGAGAGAGAGAGAGAGAGAGAGAGAGAGAGAGAGAGAGTAGATATGGTGAAAATTCTAGAATTACAAAAATTTCTATATAGCAAAAGAAATATATTTTAAAAATTTCATAAAATAAAGATTTTTTTATATAACATTTTTAGCTGTGTATAAAAGTTTCAAAAAGTTTACAAAAATCTTTTATGCTACATTTATGCTACATTTTTTATATAAAATGTTAAAGTAGAGAGATTTATATTTTAAATTATTTATTGCCAATAATATAGTGTCACTTAATAACTTTTATGGAAAATAAATTCAATTATAAAAATTACTCATACGTTTATTGTCATGTTCCTATTTTTGCTGGATAACCTACATATATAAGATGTGAAATAAAATTAGTTTTAGAATTAAAAATATCTTGAAAAAATTCATTCTAATGGCATTTGTAAATATGCTCATTAAATTTATTTTAACCAATACCTGTGTTTTATATATATATATTTAAACTTGTTTATTTTTGGAATAATATGACATTGAATCATAAACGTTTTATATATATTTTAAAGTTTATTCACGAGCTGACCTCCCAAAAATATCCTTTCGGTACGACGAAAAAGAAATTAAAATGCTTTGGGAGAGACTTCAAAAGTAATTAAAAACAGCTACAGAGATTATCTTGAAAATGGAACATTTATAGAGTTTCAGTCTCAGTTATCATTACTATAAACGACTTTAAACGTGTTTGAGTTATTGCAGTCTGATTTTCATATTTGTGGTGTTGGAAACAGAAATGAAGTGTTCAGTCTCCTTTCGATGTTTTGACGGCTTTTAGTCTACAAAATGTATCTGATTCAACGATGTCGTTGTTGTGCAATTGTTGTCGTTGTTGTGTGCAATAACTGTTTGTCTAAAAAGTTTTAATATTTGTGCTGATTTCCGTATATGAAATTTTAAATTATTCTTTTTTATACTTAAGTATAAATATTAGAGATGTAAAAAAAACATTTAAACATCAAACTAGTATTTATTGAATTAAAGCGACAACGTCATCGACAGTCGACAAAGTCATCGCCCGTTTATCATCTGAAGCTGTATTGAACGTTGTCACATTCGATTTGATATTTTAAACACAAAGGATATTTTTTAAAGTAATTTCTTCTCTAAGATATCCTTTCTTTATCTAAGGTATGTTTTGGAGCGAAAATGCGCAGGGACAGCGTTTTCGAACATTTGAAAATTCGATTGGTGTTAATCATTTATAATACGCAAACTATTGTCATTTGTTTCATTTCCCCTTCATGTATTTTTTGACTCCTAGATTTAAAACGTCTTTTGCTGATTGGGTAATAAAATTTAAAAAAATAAAATTACGAATATTTTTTATTTCATCTACTCATCGCGAAATTTACTGATGATACTTTTTAAATAGTAGTAGAAAAATACCTTTAAATAAACCAGCAATTGCTTTACAATTCACAACATGAAAGGTAACCTTTTCACCAGTAGAAGTAGCAACAAGCCATCTACTGGGACTAAAATTAGGACTCAAAGGGGTTGAATTAAAAATATTAGGGACTCAAAGGGGTTGAATTAAAAATATTAAATACTATCAAGGGATTTGAATTTAAAAATAATTAAGAACACCTATAAAGATTATACAGTCTTTCAAAGGATTTAAATCCACTGACAAATTGCTCCAAGCTTATTTCTTGCAGTTAGTCAGAGTTTGAACAGAGTTTTAGTCTTATAAATATTGTCAACAAGAACAAGACTCATGAACATTAAGTTTTGTTCAAGTTGAATAGCCCAAATATTTGCACATAAAACTAGAGCAACGTGTCAGGACTTGGTTTCGGCGATACCACGCAACTGATGATAAAAAAACTCAACGAGCTAAACATCAAACTGAAAAAGAAGTTACATTTTCAGATTATTTGTAAACGGTTGACTAAAATTTTTCAAATTTGTATTCTTGTATTTTTATGTTGTCATTTATGAAATATGTTTAATTTAAAAATTGAGGTTATAATAGTGAGTTTTAATCTACATAAGAAAGTTAAATATAAATATGATGCATTATTTTAAAAACATCAAGAAATACAGTTTTTCTCAATACTACTAATTTTATCGTTTCAGAAATTTTCGCTAGGTTATAGACAACAGCATCATCAGTTTGCTAAAAATTACAATAATTTTTGACCGTTAAACTGCAGCTGTTTTTTAAAACGCCTTAAGATGCTTATTACGATATATTATTTCAAGAAAAACGCAATTATTTTGATTATTATTTTGAGAAAAACGCAATTATTTTTATTAATATTTCGAGAAAAACGCGATTATTTCGATTATTATTTCGAGAAAAACGCAATTAAAAAGTAAATTGTTAGGAGAAACTTTATTGACGAAAGCGGTTAAATTTTTTGTGTTTAGATTTAAGAAAATAGCGTCTAAATAAAATAGTTTTGACATATTGGACGTTAAGATTAATCCCGCCGTTTTACGTAAAGTGTTTTTGTATGTCTCGTGCCTCCCTAACTGTTTTTTCAAACTTTTTATTTTCTAACTTTAAAGTTCCTGTTTTTACCCAAATAATATCTTCTTTACAAAAGGTTTTATGAAATGCTAATGCAGACTGATAATGTTTCTTTTCGTCAATGCTCCTCTGATATTAATGCTTCCGGGTGTTTATCTGCATTTTTGTTTCACCTAAATGAACTTCGTAACAGTTACATTTTATTATATAGCTTTCACGCTGGCTGTTACTAGGTAGTTTTGATTTAATTTTTGATGTTAATAAAGACTTTACATTTGGGTTTGATATAAATACTGCTCTGTATCCTGCTTTTCGGAATAGTTTTTGAAGTTTTGATGAAAGGCCTAGCACCGTACCCATGACAAAGGCACTACAGGAAAAATTTTGCACTTTAATGAAATTGTGTTTTTATTCTGTATTTTTTGATAAAAGTGGCGTGTAATACTCCTCAATTGCTTTTTATCGTTCGCGTTTTCAATAAACGTGTTAGTAAAAAGCTTATTCCGTTTTGAAAATAAGGTATACTACAGGTTGAGTATGCTATGAGGAGAAATCCTTTAAATATAGCGTTTAAGATACTTGGATTGTGATTTATATGCGGTTTAATCTGAATGTTAGTGGCTGCCTCTTTTCGATATACTTTGTACTCTAATTTTCCTATTATGTTATTTATAATGGTTATATCGAAAAAGTTAAGTGTTTTTGTCTTGTATTACGTAATTCTCATTGTTCAATGAAAATAACATTGAAATAAACAAATTTCTATGAGTTGTATTGTTTCAGGTATACTTAGTTTTGTTATGATATAGTTTATATAAATCTATAAAATTTTTATATGATAAATTGTTATTTAATTGTTATAAAAGTGCAAAGTTAGCAAATTTTTTTATAGAACTGAGCGATTTACAACATCAAAAGACACCATAATCACATCTTTGGCGATATTCCAAGTTTCTGATTTTTTTATAATGTGAAGAAGTTTTTTAAATGTGTCAAATATGACGTATAGCAAGTAATTAAGTAAATCTATAAAAATAAGGTTAAAATTTTCTTTATTTTCAATCTCCTATTATAGTTCATATCATAAATAAATTCAAGATGAATCAGTGCATTTAAGTAATAAATTTAATTGATTCAAATTCAAAGGCGAATCAGCACAAATACATTCTAATTCTATGTTCTTGACTTTTGAAGGAGTTTTAGGTAATCATATGAATACAACTTTTTTTTTAATTTGACAATATATATTTTGTATTCGTACACTGGAATTTTGCTACAACAACCGAAAAGCTCACAAAGATTTTATGACGCTTGGTGGTAGAAAATTTTTGGATGCTACCCTCCCCTCCCTATCTTCCGCAAAAAAATTACTGCTAGTATTTACATATATAAATATATAAATATATATATATATACATATACATATATATATATATATATATATATATATATATATATATATATATATATATATATATATATACACATATACACATGCATACATGGGTGCCTGCATAATTTTTTCATGTTTCAGATATGACACTTTCAAGCATTGTGTAAACTCTAAACTTGAGTATGTTTATGTCTATGTCAAATGAGAATGCCTATTAATTGTGGTGATGGGCTTGAGGTCAAAAATACCATAGAATATTTTACTATATATCATACATATGTTTTTTACTTTTTTTACTATTTAATTTATAATTTATTAGGAAAACATTAAATTTACATCAGTATTAGAATTGCACTAGAAATTATAAAAAGATCCAGATTTATTCACATTCCTTACTCTAAAATAAACTATATAAATAAATCAGACATTAAATTTATACGTAGTTATAAAAAATTAGAGAATTTTTTATAACTACGTATGTAGTTATAATAAATTCTTTAAAAAATTTTACACAATTTAAACCTATTTTAAATACATAAATAACGTGACGAAAAAAAATTTTTTTTTTCGATTTTTATATATCAATTAACTTAACCGAATCGACATGTTCGAGTAAAAACCGTTTCTAGCGTATTAAAACTTCTGCTTACAAAACGAAATTTGTTTAAGATGGTTTATTGTTTCTTAAAATTATATTAGATTTATAAAACTATTAAACTTTATTGTTATTAATACTTTTTTTATATAGTTGATATAAAAAAACGACTAAAAATATATTGGAAAACAAAATCTTACCATAATATTTTTTGACGATCCTCGACAATATCTTACAGTAAGCAAGTATCTTACCAAATACATAGGTCACTTTTAATGTAATTTTTACAAAAAAAAAAGCATTTAATAAGTAGGATTAATATAAAATATTTTGCATTTTAATAACGGTTTTCATCATTGCGTTAATTATAATTGAACTTTTATTACAAGCTTAAAAAGGAATGCATAACTTGAAAAGTAAGCATTGAAAATGTTTTAACACTCCTGTTAAGTAGGATTTTCAAAATACGGTTATTTATGGAGGAGAGCGTTATGCAAAACATATTTCTAACTAAGATTTTTACCGCGCCCTCCTACATTAAAAACCGGGTTTTGACATCCTTTACTACTGTTAAGCTTAAATGGAATTTTTGCTTCGTGATATTTTTTAATAAATAGACTATCCTATTTGTTTTTTAATTGTTTTAATCGTAAATAATAATACACTTTGTTTATTTTTTGAATTTCAAGTATAGATAATTATCTCGATTTTTGTTTATTGAATCACCCGACAAAAAAACAAATGAAAGCTCGTATGTAATATTGATGCTAATACCGTTTATATGTATTATATATTTTTAGTTATTTACAAATATTTATATATACCTGTCAGTATTGTACTAATTAAGTATCATAGACACACATTAACGTCATTCCAAATATTTAGAGTAGCCTATATCAAATTCCCACATATTTTCTTGTCGGGTAGTTTATATTTATAGGCAGTTTGAAAAAAATCAATGCACACATTACAAAGAGCTTATATCTAAACTATCCTATTCTTACCATTTTCTTTAATTATAAAGACGCTTTTATAAATAACTTAAAATCTAAAAGTAAAACAACATTTTAAAAAATTTTTTAAAGTTCAGCAATAAAAAAATTGACAAAGCAATCATACCTTATGCAAACATTTTTCTAAAGTTCTGGAAAAATCATTTTTAAAAACTATTTAACAGTAATATATCAATAAAAATGCAAATTACATTAATATTGCGTCTTGAATCAAAATTTTCTCTCTTTACTTCAATTTGTTTCTGGTAACTTTATCCATAAGATCCATAAGATAAGATACCACGTAAGATCCTCAAAGAGTTTCGTAGAAAACAAATAGTTTATATTAAAAAATAAAACTCGACATTGATGAATGATAATGAATAAAATTTTAAAAAGAAATATTAAATCAATTCATTTAATATAAATTTTTAAACATCATTTATCAATAGAGAATTTAGAAAATTTCTTAAAAAAAAAATGAAAAGTTAATCATTAAAAAAAATTTAAAAATATTTAAACAAAAAAGACGTTTTTATAATGACTTTTATTTAAATTGAACAAATTGAAATTAAAAGTCAAAATTTTTTTAAAATAATTTGAATATCAGGAAAGACGGGGCAAGATGGCAAATGGGGCAAAATGGCTTTTTCTATACTGATAATATTTTTCTAAAAAAAATAATAATAAATAGTTATATTTTTTTTAAGTATATTAAAGTATTTAAAAATAGAATAAATTGTGGCACACAATGCAAGCATCGTGTTATAGACAGCCCACACAATTTAAAAACACAAGTTATAAAAAATATTTATCTATTCGTGCTTTAAAAACATTCAACGATCTTGCTTCTATGATTTCATTTGGCAATAAATTCCAATTATTACAAACTCGGTTGGTGAAGAAATTATATTTTAGCAAACATGATGCAACGTATTCTCTTTCTAACCTGTATTTGTTACCCCAAACCGAAAAAACAGGGCCTGTACAATTCAAGGATGATGTCGATTGTGGTTTTTTACCAACTTATTTGTTCAACATTTTGCTTAAATCTGTATTGCTGTATCTCCTCTTGCTCTTCTTTTATCCAATGTTGTTAAATCCATCGCTTTTAGTCTTTTTTTATATGAAATCTTTTTAAGTTGTGGGACTTCGTTGCTCTTCTTTGCACTTTTTATAACTCATCGATATTCCGTTGTAAATGAGGCTTCCATGCTGGTATAGCAATCTCATGAAGTGGTCTCACAAATGTCGTATATAGTGATTTCACCGTTTCCAATTTAAAGTATGTAAATGTACGTTTTTTTAGACCCAAAGTTCTTTGCGCTTTTTCCGTCGCATAAGTCACTTAATCATGCCATTTAAGGTCGGATGAAATAATCACGCCTAAATCTTTTTCACTTACTGTTGTATCTAATTTATGCTCTTTGTCATCATACTATAACTTATTTGTGGATTCTTTTTATCTACATGCATCACTTTTCACTTTTCAACATTCAACTTGGTCAACCAGATATCCGTCTATTTTACAAACTTATTGATTTCATTCTGTAAAGACTCGTGATCTTGATTTGCACTTTTTTAACAATCGTTTATGTTGAACTTTATCAAAGGCTTCGGCAAAACCCAAATAAATCATATCTACCGCTAAACTTTCCCTTATGCTTGCTGTTAAAATGTCCAATGTTTCTTGTAAATTTGTTACACAGGCTTTATTTTTTACGAAGCCATGTGATTTTTTGACAGCAATTTATTTTCCAAGAGATGAGTCATTATCGCTTTTCTTATAAATGCTTCCTCAACTTTGGATGTTATAGATGTTAATGATACGGGTCTAGAGTTAAGCGGTTCTGTTGTATTTTTATTCTTCAATATTGACGTGATATTTGCTTCTTCCCATTTGCTAGGAGTTTCTCCTGTTTCAATCGATTTTCGATAAATTAAATCTAATGGAGTTGCGGCACTACTTGAACAATTTTTAAGTACCTAATACCATCATTACCGCATGCTTTGTCGACGTCCAGAGAATTCAGTTTTTGTTGAACTGCCGTATTTGTAACAATATTAATTCAATCCCATTTAAAAAAAATTGTAATGCGTGGTTCAAACTCCGGAATTTCATCATGCTCTTTTACATAAACCGATTGAAAACTTTTGTTCAATATATTAACAATCTCATCCCAGTCAGATGTGAGTACCTTTGGGCAGTTTTTAATTGATTGTATTTTACCGATGCTTTTTGGTTCTTATTTGCATATTTGTAGAATAATTTCGGTTTTTTTTTTGCCTTATTTATAAGCTTTTTCTCATAATCAGTAGTGTATTCTTTTAACTTGCTTTTGAATAACATTTTTACTGTTTTGTATTCGTCTAATTTATTCAGGAGTTTGAATTTACCAGATCTCAAATGGATCCAAAAAATTTTCCTTTTACGTATTATAGCTTTAACTTCGACTGTTATGCATGGGTCTTTTTTAACTTTTTGATCATACCTCGCTCTTTTTTTTGGAATGTTCACTTCACTCAACTCATATTTTTGTAAGAAAGCACTGTAGCAATGGTCCATGTTTAAATCTTTGAACAATTAATACCAATTTATTAAATTAAAACCAAGATTTCTTTTTTCATAGTCTCTTTTTTAGTAATTTATATCTTTACTATTGAAGAGTGTAGCGATTGTGTCAAAACCTTGAATGTCATAGTTGAACTGAATTACATAGTGTGCTTTTTCCAAACCCAAAATGTTGTCCAAACGGTGCGTCTATTTCAACGACTCTAATCTTTTTACAGTTATCTCTCATTAGTAAATCAAGTGTGTTTGTAGGTTCATAATTGGATATTTGAAATGTTGGTTCAAAAATGAACTGCTCAGCATAATTTTTATTTAAATATCAATAAATTTTATACTAATTTCACAATTTTGTTTCAGTTTTGTTCCACCATCTTCGTCCCATACTATGTATCGAATCGATAATTAAAATCACCAGTTATAATTAATCCAGTGTATTTTTTTTGGTCTACTAGAATTTTGGCTATTCCATGCACTGAATTGATTTCAGTGTTTACGCTTTCTGGACTACTTGGCGGTCTATAAATACATCCAATTATTAAATGTTCTGGTCCAGTGGTCACACTACAACATATTTGTTCTACTTTATTGTCACAAAATGCTAAATGACTAACGAATGTTGTGTAAAGTTTGATTTTGCATAAATCACTAATCTACCACAATTTTCACCATACGCTCTGTTTTATTGTTTTTATACCCATCAATGTTCATAACAGATTTATCATTGAACCACGTATCCCTCACAAATACAATATCTGATTTATCATAGGATAAGTGCGCTTTAAGCTACTGTATTTTATTATTAAGTGAAGTTGCATTGGTGTACCAAAGTTTAATGTGATTTTTGGTGGGTCATTTTTTAGTGTTTTTTTGAGGCTTGGTATTGACTTTGATAAATGATATATTAGACCATTCGTTGAACATATTGATGAACCATTAGACAATTTAACTGATGTCTTTCAAAGCGAATCACTAGGCGTACTCCCTAATGTATCAGCTGGTATACCATCTGAGATGCCCATGGCGTATCATTCAATATATAACTTGAAAATATTTAGAGTACCAAGATTAAGGCTGAAAGATAAAATAACTGGACGTCGTATTTTTTAATTCATTAATTTGTTTAACCAAAGAACTAATTTTTGTCTTTTAATGTACTTATTCTTACTTCACTAGATTGTTTCTCCTACTTCACTAGATTGTTTCACATTCACGGCGCGCTTGTTAACTAAATCTCAAACTGAAAAAAAATTTTGTTGTATGAAATCTTTGCAAAAAGGAATTTCTGATTTTCACGAGTTTTAAAAGTCAATATTATGTTATGTAACCGGAAAATGTCGAATTAACTTGAAGTTTTTTTGTTTTGAAAAAATAATGTGTTTGGGAATGAAGAGGTGATTTTGTTATAAATTTATGCGAACGAAAAAATGCGGGAAAAAAGAATTTAAAACAATATAGTGGAAGAGGATCCAAAGTCAGTGAGTTTACTGCTTGATGTATTTACCATGACCAGTCATCACACATGGCCATCATAAGTCTCTCCTACACCGTCCGTTTCTATATTTACTCTTTATATTGTCGTTTTATTTCAATTTTTTTATTAAGTAATAGAAAATAAAAACCTTTAAAATCTTTGTTTATTGTTCAATAAATTATTATTGTAAGATTGTAAACTAACAAAAAAAAAAAAAAAAACGGGAGACGGGCCTATTTTTTTTATTTTTTATTAAGCCTCTTAAACTTTTATTAATTTTTTTTCGAACCATTCGCAGCCTAACTAACTACATTAATAACGTATCTCTAGCATGACATACGCGAAACAAACTTCTCCAAGTGTTTTGAAAAATTCTCTAAGCATTTTAAAAAATTCTCTTCCGTTCGTTTGTTATAGTATATATAATATCTTTATACATGTTATGTATATAACATCAATAGATCTTTAGAAATGTTTAGTATTTTAGAAAATTGAAAAAGATTTAAAAAAATATTAAATGAGCAGGCTGAGGGATCTGAACCTCCGCTTCAGAAGCGCAGCGCTCTAACCACTTCGGCCACGAAGCCACGCTATTCTTCAATTTTAACACAATTTAATAAAAAAAATATATACTATTAAACTGTATAAAATGGCAAATAAATGCTATAAATCAAAATTAAGGAGATTCTGCCGCAATTCAATTTTCAAATAAAAGTAAAACTGTAAAATTTGATATAGTTTATAACATTACAAAAATTGAAGTTTACATGTGTTAAATACTTCCATTAGATTTGTTAACTGGAAGTTTTTTCTAAATTTCCGAGAGAAAAGTTCTCTCAAAAGTTTATTGATAACGATAAATTATATTTTTTTTGTACCGAAATTAACAAAACATTTAAACTCGTTGATGTTCATTTAACAAGTACTCGTTTCGTAATATTGCATTTTGCAAGCTGAATTTCAAAATAAAGCATTTTCGCTGAATACGAAATTAGTGCTTTTGGATGTAGCATTTGATAAACTAGCGCTTTAGCTAAACGATATTTCTAATTCCATTAAGAAAATGTGTATGTTAAATGGATAGAATTGTAAAAATGAAACATCTTTAAATACCAAAATATTTGTAATTAAATGTTATTTTCAGAATCACAAAATATTAAAAAAAAAAAAATTTAACTTTTTGAAACAATGAAAAAAAATAAAAACTTATGTCAAAATGATATCCATCACAATAGGAACTTGCGAAACAGTCACTTTGGGAAAAAAAACTAATGAAACACGTAATTATAGAGGTATTTAATTAAGAACTTAATTATTTAATTATATTTAATTATGTTTTATGAACTAAAAATGTTTAACTAATTATGTAACTAAGTGCTATTTATTTATTGATATTTATAGGTGTCAAATGCATAAAAAAAAATTTATAAATAAAAATCGGTATTTATAATAAATACTTCTAAAACGTCATTTAACGAACAAAAATTAAAAAGCGTAAATAACATGGAATAACACTATCCAATACCGGTAGTACATGCAGAAAGTGGGAAGTTTAAGCAATTGTGATAAACAGTTGTGCATTGTACATGGCATTCATCCCGGCGTTCATGACGTTTTATACAAAAAACTGTCAACTTCGGCGAAAAAACTTGAAAGTAATCTGCGATTACAACAATAGTAGAGAAAGTGACAAAGACAGAAACACAGACGATCAGACAAACAAAACCAATAATGATGACGAAGACTTTTCCGGCGATTTTTAATATGTAATCAGTGAGAAGGATGATTCTATTGAATTGACTGATTATTTGCAGCCGTTGATCAATAAGGTGCGCATCGTTCTAAAACTGTTTTGCTGTTTTTCGACAAAAAATAAAAATACACTTCAAAAATACACAGTGGGTTGATTGTGAAGCAAGTGTTAACCTATTGCAAAATGACCTAGATAAGCTGTCATTTGGTCCATCAAATGGCTAATAAAGTTTAATTTTGAGAAGTGTTTAATAATGCACTTTGGTAAAAATAACCCGAAAAGAATTAACTTTATGCAAAATATATATTTAAGTACCAGTCTTGTTGAAAAAGGTTTTGGTGTAATATTTACCTCTGACGTAAAATGAAAAAATCAAGTGAAAAGAAAAAACAACTCTATCTGCAAGTAAAGCAAATTATGTTTTGGGTATGTTGAGGAATGCATTTTAAGGTTTAAATAGACTAAAAATTACTAAAAATTGTATGTACTTTTGTAAGACCGTTAATTGAATTTTCTGTATCTGTGATGTCTCCATGTTTTGTAAATGAAAGTAATCTCTTAGAAAAAGTACAGCATCGAGCAACAAAAATTATATCACTACTAAAACTATGTTATGAGAAAAGATGAGATAAAGTGGGTCTCACTGCTTTAATTGTAAGACTTGATTCATTTGTACGAGTTTTGCCAAGAAGTTATCAATCAGCAAGAAACTATCAAGTAAAATATAATCGCGAAATAACTATTTTTTTGCCTCGGCATAATTTTTTAACAAACAACCCAGCTAGCACACATACATTTGGCCAACGTTGGCACAACGTCGGAAGCGTTGGTTTATTTTATCACTCAAGTGATAACGTAGAACCAAAGTCGGACCAACGTCGGAATACGACTGAATTTTTGCTTTTTTGAATACGTTCAGTGTGTTACAGGTTTTAGTGCTGAAAAAAATTTCGGCCATTCTTAATAAAATCCCGTTTTTAGTTAAGTGTGGGTTATGCAAAGAAGTTGTAAAGAAATTATTCTAAAACAAACAGATTAAATCACGAGAAGAAGTGGTCGTTATAGAACTCGGAAAGGTTGAATCACGAGAAAAAATGGTATTAAAAGAATCAATAAAGACTGAATCACGAGAACAAGTAGTCGTTAAAGAACTCAGAAAGGTTGAACCACGAGAAGAAGTGGTATTAAAAGAACCAAAAAATCAATCAATCAATATATTTCCACCATAATAACTGTATATAAAAATACAAAAGTGAGGGACATTTACTAACAGTTACAAACTGATGATGCGTAAAGACCTACGATGGCATAAAAAACAATTATTGTAAAAATTAAAAGTAATAATAATATCAACTAAAACAATAGAAAACAATAAAAAAGATTGAATCACGCGAAGAAGTGGTGGTGAAAAAAAATCCCCTTTGTTAGAATCCAGTTGGCTAGAGAGATACAGGTATTTATTTTCATTTTTGTGTTTATTTAACTTTAAACTAGTAGTTTATTATGTAGCTTATTATGTAGCTAGATAATTTGTAAATAAACTTGTCTATATTACATTAAAGATAGTAGAATTTTTTAATTTTATATAAAGAACATTTATTATCATGGCCTGAACGAAGTTTGTGCTGCTTCACAAAATTCTCCTCAGGGCAGCACTGATTGCAGGAGAATCTATGAAATTGTGCAAAAAGGCTTCTATTAGGCTACCATATCATGTATTAAGACTTTATTTTATGCTCTTACGTTTTTATTTTATTCAAAAGATATATATTTCTTAATTAAAATTGAATTGAACTGATGAATCAATATTTGGACTAATCAATATAGTAATAGTAAATTTCTTAATGTTTAAAAACTTTAAGTAATTTACTGTATTTATATATTTATAATAAGATGTAAAATTGGTAAAGATGTAAAATGCTAGAATGTAATAATAATAACAATAAAAATAATAATATTTTTTTTTTTTGCTGTACACATACAATGTGGTGAATCTAACATCTGTAGATGTTAAACTTTGACGGCTTTTGGAAAAGTGCTCATTTTTTATTTTTCATTTTTTCATTATTTTTTTTTTATTTTCTTTTGTTTGTTTTTGAAACAATCAAACTTGTTTTTGAAGACATTCACATTATCAGAGTTGAATATCTCTCCTGTTTAATTATTCCAATTGTTCACTGTTATGTTTGTGTAGAAGTTAAATCTGGTAGAATGCGGTAGAATGTGTGAATTGCTTTTGCATTTTCTGAGTATGACCTTTTGTTATTGCATATGTAATTATTTTAGGAGGATGATTCCATTTAACTTTATCCGTATTTTTACTTATTTTATAAAATTAAATCAAATCACCTCTTGCTCTTCTAATTTTTAAAGTAGTCAAGTTAAATCTTTTTAAAATTTTGTTTTTTTGTAGTAACAATGATTAATAATATTATGCTACTAATATTATACGTTATAATTTAACTGATAATTGTTTAGAAGGCTGCTTCCTATGCAACAAACAGAAGAAGAGTGAAAATGAAAGTGATCTGGATAGCAATCCTGATGAAAAAGGTATTATCACATCTTTAGCTGAGTGGTGTGTTAATTTTAAAATTTCTTTGGTAGCTGTTGGAGCACTTCTTTTGTTACTAAGACCGTACTTTCCATGCTTACCATTTTTTTACTTTTTTTAAAATTATAATATATTATATAACTTTTTGTCTCTGAATAGTATGTTTCTTTTGTATGTTTTGATTTTTCATTGATTCATTCTTATTTACTAACGCGTGTCATTATTTACTGAATAAAACTTTAGTTTAAAATTTTTTTCAGTTATGTCTAGTGAAGCATTTGTTTTGTAATTTGTCATTTGTTACCATATCCCTCTTTAACAGCTGTTAAAGAGAGATATGGTAATGTATTTTATATGCATTTGCAGCATTTTAATGGTGATTGGAATTCATATATTATTTGTATATGAGTATTTTGAAGCATATTACTTCTAGTTTTTGCAGTAAAATACTGATACTATTTTAATAGTTTTCAATAATTTTTTGTTTAGATATGGTATTAAAAAATGAAAGCGAAATATCAACGAATGTAGTAACTATTTTAAAAAAATTTATTTTGTTGCCATGTTTATGCAGGTAATATATCAAAAAAAATATATTTTATGTTTTTATTTATGGACATTTTATTTGTATATTGTGCTTATATTTAACATATGTTTGTTATTAACTATTTTATTACTTAAATATAGATTTTATATTTTATGTGTGTGTGTCTATATATATCTATATATATCTATATATATCTATATATATCTATATCTATATCTATATATATATATATATATATATATATATATATATATATATGTATATATATATATATATATATATATATATATATATATATATATATATATATATATATATATATATATATATATATATATATATATATATATATATATATATATATATATATATATATATATAGAACCCTTAGATGTTGTCCGAAAGTTTTTTCCATATTTTGTTGACAAAAAGTAAAAATTAAAATGCAAGACCGGAATTTTTTTTTTAATAATGATAGACTGCCTGCCCCAACCAAACCCTCAGTCGATGTAGCAGCACTCCGTTGCGGGTCAGGCTATTTGTCAGTCG